>NW_022475040.1:310751-428735 GCF_009193445.1 Aspergillus pseudotamarii | reverse complement strand
AAAAAAAAAAAAAAAAGAAGAAAGAAAGAGAGAAGGCGTGAAGGTGACGGTACGAATGGGTAGGTGACGAGTGGATCGGGGAGATCTCCTTCAACCCAGCGCCCCGAACCACTTATCTGGGGAACTGGGGTTATAGATCAAACTGTGGCGTTTCCGTTCCAGTATCGTGCGACAGGGGATTAGGGAAAGAACAAGGGAAAGGAAAAAGTCTTTAGAGCCCCGTGACACTCAGAAGTAAAATTATAATAATAATATTAATTAAAAATTAAAGCTAAAGGTAAAAGCGCGGCTAAAAGCTAAAGTACCAGCAAAAAAGAGAACATGGGATATGGGTCATGTCCAGCGGTTATCGTTATGGATAAGCCTTGAATATGTATGTTGTATGTATGTACGTACTCTATGATCAAAATTCCAGAGTTGTCCCGAGCCCTTGGGTTATGTTGATCTCATTTGACTATGCTCTACTGGTGACAGCTGGCAGTCCTCAACCTTGTGACTATCTTTAGGATAAGAAGGGAGCAGCTGTGACACTGCCCTTTGACCACCCTTTCGTGTTGCTATTCACTACTGGGGCCCAATACAGCATCCTGCTAGGGATCTAAGCGGAAGTGATGCTTTGTAGCACTAAGAAATGCTTCATACTCTAGGTGGAAAGGGCCCGCATGATGGGTGGAGGTGAACCGGGAGATTGAACACTGGATTGTGCTCGCTAGGTTAGCTACATAGCAACAGAGATTAATCAAGGCACCGATAAGACCCATGCATAACTGAACATCCATAATTGAGATGATCAGCAAGATCGGAAACTGAGTAGCGGTTCCCCGGTATGCGACTTAATCTGGGGGGGAGTTGATGGTACATACCACCGGTTAAAAGCCATACAGGCAGGCATTGTTTGGGCCATTTTCAGCCGGGATGTGTCAACCAAAAATGCCGACGTGTCAGAAGGATGGAAGTACAGCGAGAATTCGCAAGGGTAGGGTGACGACGACGGATAAACTTCAAATTAAATTCAACGGCCGGGAAAAATGGCCTTAGGCTAATGAAATCATCTGGCAAGCAAAAAAGAAAGCAAAAAATGTGGCTTGGGGAGTAATCCAGAACATGGACCCGGGGCAATTAATGTATCGAATGTGGCCGAAAACATGCCCGTGGCGAACACAATTGCATCAAGACGGCTCCAGCAGAAAGTCAGCAGGACTCTTGAAGTAATGCAGGACAATTTAATAGGTGGCACTTGGGGAAAATGGACTGAGACCAAACAAGCCGGTTTGGAAGCTTGCAGAAGTACTGTATGAAGGTACCTAAGGTATGGACTAGACCTGTATGTCAGTATACCGAGATTGAACATGGATAATGGCAGTAGCAGTCAGAGGGGGGGCTGCGTTCAATCATCATAGAATTCCTCCAGACATAAGTGGAGTGATATCAACAGCAACCAGTCTGCGCCAATCATTACGGCCCCGTTTTTGAGGAGTCAAGTGACCCGTGACCGATGAAGTGAACTGCAAAGGGAATCCATCGCCCTCTTAGTCAGCAGCGGCAGAGGTCACAGGACAGTCGATCTTTGTCTGAATGTTTGTCTAGAACCAATTGCTTCCTTTTTCCTCTTTGCAGCTCTCGGTCTATTTGTTATGGATCTGGATATTTTTAGGTCCTGATGCCCATTCACTGCCATTCAGTATCAATGTTCATTCAATTTCTATATCGAGGGAATGGTCAGCAAACAGCTTTGTGCACTGTTGATGTACAGTACATCTATTTTATACTGAAGTTATACTGCCATGTAAAACCCGCAAGATGGTTGCGGTAAAGTGGATCAATTCGCACAGGAAAGAAAGTCTGTCGGCTTCCTTTGGGGTAATAGTACAACCACCAATGTGTGATGATTACCCCCAAGTTCCCGTACTTTTTTCTTGGGTGGAACTCCGGAAACAGGCCGGTAATATTACGGAGCGTTATGACATTGTATGAAATACCAACCGACCCACGGGGGTACTACGGAAGTAACACACTAGAGAAAAAATAAAATTGAATATTATTAAATAAAAACTAAATTTTATTTTATTTTTTTTTTCTATTTTCTGAAAATCCAGGTCCGGACCATGGAGAAGACGAAGGCGCGACTAGGATCCATCCTTTTACTTACCGCCATCCCATCCCCATACCTTAGAACCTGTCCCTCGGTACCCTCGTTGGGCTTTTACTGTGGGTGGCCACCCTCGATATCCTTTTTCTTTTGCGCTCCTCCCCTGGTACCATTACCACTCTCATACGCCTTCCCTTCCCACCATCTCCACCAACCCGTCATTCACTACGATCTATGCTATTCTCTCTTTTCCTCCCTTCTTAGTTCGCTCCACCTACTAAGTCTCTCCTCCCCCATATTCCTCTTTTCAATTTTTTCACTTCTGAATTTTCCTCTTTTTCTCACCCCAATTCTCCCGGCCAGAACGACAGTCATCCCGGACCTTCTATACTTCCTCGGTTCCGGCACATATACATCCCTCGACTAATAACTCATCAAACTTCGACTTTTGCTTCCGACCGTCGTTCGCTGTTGGCCGATCTCTTCCTCCGCACCGTAATTTGTTTAGTGCGGGTATAGAGGATTGAATACCGTTACGCCCTGCTCAACCTTCGACATAACTATCATTGCTAGTTAAACCTCAGGACACACTGTACCGGAGGCCCAAGTTCAACTCGTTACATCCGATAGCTAGGGCGCCATCTTCACTCGGACAATTGCAAGACGCTGCAAAACCAACAGCACCAGTGTGTGTCTTCTGGGTGGATCCTGAAGGACTAGAGAGATTTCCCGCTTCATCACTTTCGCGCCGAACGACCACGATCGGGGGAGACGGCGACCCCGAACTGAATTTCTGCGAGGAGAGAGTTGCTAGGAACATCATTGTAAAGCTCGTGTTGAATCATATCCGAAATGCCTTCACGTTTAACTACTCCTGTCGTCACGGTGGACACAGCGAAGATTCACAAGGTGGATACGGCAAATGCGCAAAGTCTTCATGGGATGTGGATGGGTGAGTAATATCTTTTTGCAGGTTTGTTGTGATTGGGAATTCAAATTGACCATGTCTTTCAGTCTTCTCGAAATGTGCAGATTACATGGAAGAGGGCCGTCGTCTTGAAAACCTAAGTTGGAGACTATGGACACGTGAGACTTTCTGTGTGGAGCCGGCGACATCGAGCGATGCCTCGGTTTTGCCACTCCGCCAGGAGTCTGCAGACATGCCAGAACTTTCTGCCAGTGTTGAATCTGCTGCGTCTGAGCAAGCAGAGAGAATTGAGCACCATATCAAGCGCTCTAAGTGTGATATCAAGCCTGCCGTTGTCCGTGACGATTCTTTGGCAAGTCTCGGCCGTGGAAAAGAAAAGCACATCACATCAATGGGTCTGGAACGCATGGTACTGAACATCAAAGAGAAGAAGAATCTCGAACCTATCCCTTCCGTAATGGCTGCAGTCTCGCCCCCTGTCGTTGATATTACGCCTCGGCCTTCTACTCCAACTCCTACCCCTCCCTCTGAATCAACTGCGAGGCGAACACCCTCGCCATCTCCGTCATTTCCTGTCATTCAACAGCCGAATCACTCTACTGAGTCTTGTTCGACTACTGCACCGGATTGCAACGACAGTGATGCTGCTAATGCTAATGCCTCCGATACCAGCGTGTCTTCCTCAGGAATCCTTCCATCTCGATGCGACTTGATCAAATCTCCCAGCATTATCCGTGGATTTTCTCCTTCCCTGATCTCGTCGTCTTATCGGTCGCAGCCTAGAATGGCGGCTGAACCCAGTCCCGCAAAGGCTTCCGCCCAGCTAAAGCCGACACCCTTTAAGAAGAAGGGTGGAATGTTTACATTGGGTGGTTCTTCAGGTGATGACGACGAGAGCTCCTTTGAGGACCGCATGGCTTTGCGTGGTCCCCATCGTAGTTCCCTCTCCGATGAATTGTCCAAGTCGGGGACTATGCAACCTAGTCCGAAGAAGAAGGTCACTTCGTTCAGGGAACAAGATGGCACGATAAAGCCTGTTAAGGAGCCCTCTGGAAGCAATGATGAAGATGCTGTCGAGAGCGAGGACGAGGTCGATGAGAGTGCTATTGAAGATGAAGATTCTGACTGGGAGGATTCTATTACCGAGAGCGGACGCTCGAGTCTCGACGAGAGAGACATGTTTCAGCGGGTCGATTCAAGGCCCAACCTCGTCTCGCGACGCTCCCTCTTGACAATGATGATGCACCAGCCGACTAAAATGGGAGCCCCTACCCGCTCCAGTCCAGCCTTGCAACGGTCGCGTTTGACATCACCAAACGGCCCGTCCATCCCCGCGTCGCCGCCTGAAGACGATGAGGATAACTTGACGATGCGTGGCCCTGGTGTCCCTCGATCGAAACCGATAGTCATGAAACCTACTCCACAGTCTGTCGCTCACTCGCCGAGGACCACGCGACGGAACATGCTTGCTACTGAACTCACGGAGTCACTCCGACGTCATTTACTTTGGGAACGGCAGCAGAAGAGTGCGACTGCCAATGCCTTCCTCAAGCGACGACACACTGCACATGACATGGCGAACTTGCAGGAATATCCCAATCCTAAGGGCGCACAAAAGGGACAGGGTGTTGGAGTGTCCAACCCTGGCGCAGCCAATCAGAACAAGGACAAGGATATGGCGAAGACAGCTTCTTTTAATCAATATACTGACTTTGGTCCGTGGGAGTACCATGCCAAGGGTTGGTAAACGACTACGCCGATCGCATTCCGGAGCGACACGACCAGTTGTCCTCGATAACACCGAAAACAACCTGTTTTATCTTTCTACCTCTCACCTTTTATCTGTGTCATGACATATCTTTCCTCGGATGGGTAATGTTTATTGACTCTATGATAACCGAACTTTCAACGCGTTTCTTTATCATATATGTAAAGCCGCCGATTGAATATCCTTGTGACACGTACGATCACGACTCTGCATTGCATTTTGGCGCAACTATGGATCATATGGTTGTTATTTTCGACCTAATTTTGTCTTTCGGGTCTTTGAATTTTTTTTTCTCAACTCCTTTTCCCTACCATTTTTTCTCATGGCATTGTGTGGCTATCCGTTATGTTGATATTATACAAGCCATATTGAGGACAGAACCTCAAGCGCAATTAATCATGTACAGATGATCTTCTTTTACCTTCCATGGCGGGCGGAACTGTTGCGGTTCGAATTTGGCATGGGTTCTTACGTGTTTCTCTTTCCAGTACGGGTTGGGCGGAATTCTAAAAGAGGCCTTTTATGGATGTCATTGCTGCGTCTCGTGACTGCATCTTAGCAGAAAACGTCATTGGTATCATTCGATGCATTTGAAGCCCTTGTCTTTTCTCTGTTTTCTTTTTTCTTATTTTTTTTGTTCTGATACCAGATACCATACATATGCTTTTGATTTTGCTCCGCGCCTTTCTACTGGGTCCTATGGAGGGGGTTGACCCAGTCTGCACATGCCATGTACGCTAAATTGTGATTTACGAAAAAAAAGTTGAAGATTACCCAATAGAGTCCAATGACCAAAACTTATCTGAAAATATACCTTCTGGATTGCAAAGTAGTCAAACTTATATACTAGAATAGAGACTTCGAACCTTCTGGCCGGTCCAGGATGAGGTGCACTGACACGTATGCGCACAAGCCATGTATTAATTAAGCGTCCGCCACCAATATTATGAGCAGGGATCGAACTGACCACCTAGGGCTGGGGTGGGGGATGGCTTTCTGAGTGGTTGGAAAACCATCCGCGGCACCGGCGATATCTTCAGAATTCGTACCTCTTGAGATCTAGAATCATCGCACAGATCCCTTCACATGCATTGGGCCATGCCTCTCTCCATATGGCGATTATCGATTATCTCAACGATTCTCCCCCTCTGATAGACGGGGATGTCTGGTCGGAGGGTTTCCTACACCATCTCATCTCGTTTTTTTTATTGATTAACTTTTCCCTGTTTGTTTCCCAGACCCTACATGAACTTTTAATTTTCTAAATTTGTCTCATCTGTCATACAAAGCGAGATGAATTGTCATCGCCTTGAGGTATGACGGGAACGAGGCGGCGGAACCTTTCGGGTTGAATGAGGTAACCTGAGAAAAACTGTAACATCATCTGCCACATCAAGTTGAGGTATTCTTTCTCTCCTGGGAGAGGAAGGGCAAGTTCATTGGAATTAAGATCTACTGGTGATGCTTGACGCTCCTCCTCCTTGAAGGAGGGTTGAAGGAGGGTCAAATGTCGGGTTCTAGTCCGTATTGCAATTGTTGATTCACGTCGCATTGAGTTTCCGGGTGACCACACTATGATATTTTTGATGGGGGACGTTGGGTGGAAGCCTTTTGCATCCATGAGTTTGGTTCTGGCATGACTTGTCATTTGGGTTCGATTTCCATGGTAAACTGCAACCTTGACCTAAATCATGCTTTGATTTTTCGTCTTCTTCCCTCGATTTAGGGCCCGAGGTAAGTGGCAGAGACAATCTGAATATCTTCGCTAATCTTGAACTTAAATGGTCCATGATGTCTTGCTCACTAGGGCTTGGATGAAATCTCTCCAGCATACGGGGTAAAGCACTACAGTCCCCGCAATTTCCCTGTTTATACTTGAGACTAGAATGAGGCGTGTGCCACATATGGAATGATTCAGGATAGATCATCATCTTATCATGGCGAATGCTGCAGATCATATGCTGCCCGGTACATGTGCAGGATTCTTCAACGGAGAGTATATCCATCTCTTGGCGGCTGATCTACAGGGAAAATGCCTGCGATTGGAAGCATAATTCTCCGCACGCTGAATATTGTTTTTCTTTTCAGTTATCTATTATATTTTCTTCAAGTGATGGGCTGAAAATTTTATTCAATGGGCGCCGTTATGGAATAGAGAAAATTAGAATTAAACTACGTACCTGTCGTAGTATCAATCCAATTGTTTGAATAATTTTGGTATCCGGTGCGCAGTGCTCCGTAGGCCGCCAGCGGTATGATGTAACCGATATGTTGCATTGGATTGAACAAGATCAAACTGCAATACTACAATGGGGCTCAATACTGAGCCAACCCACTTGCAATGCAATCTCAAACACAGGAGTCCGCAATACTAAACTAGTAATGTGCAAGAAACCGATAATACATGATTATACATCCCACTAAGGTGCAAAATCCAGACCTTGGACCCATCACCCTACTGCAGAGCCTCCCCACAAGCGAAACACACGCATTCCTGAATTTCCCGATTTTTTCCCAAACAGGCCAAGCAGGGGAAAATTTGACATCCGGTCGTGCCCGAGAAAGCGTGGAGTAAGACGTGCCAGCTGTGGCTGGTACGCATCAACCAGGCCTGGACGGTGGAGTCGATTGGGGGTTGGATTGGGGGAGTCTTTGCCTAGAAGAGTCTACCGCGTGATCAGGTGGACTGGACTGACCTTACAGACTTTGCGGTTCTCATTTCTGCCTGAGTCATCTTCAGCTTGGAGAGATGCGTGGTTGCGGGTCGCGTGTGGGTCGATGGAAAGGTCGGGCAGATGACTGATTCGTTGGGTGGAGTGTTGCTCTTTGAAGTTCACCGGTACTGCTGTTATACCGTGACGGTGTATGGGGGTGACAAGTGTCTGGTACTCCGACCTGTTTTTGGTGAATAGCTGGAGATGGTAGTTTTGACTCAACTCAACTCTTTTAATAATTATGGTCCTGTTCTGTGCCATGCTTTTGATGGATCAAATAGAGTTAATGTGTGGAGAAGGGGTTGGAATTGGTAAACAATTATGACGATATAGATATTATCCGCCGGATGCGGTTTGGAATGGTTCTGAACCTGTTGTCGCGTCTATGCCTGCAAGCTACCAAGTTTTACCCTATGGCTCTGCACATGGAAATTCTAAGGTGGCCCGGTCGATATCATATCTTCAGCTCGGCATGCCGATGATCTCGGGATATGGTGGAAGACTGTCGTCCGGTTCCCGATTATGCTTTTGCATCCGCTAACCACCTACCATGACTCTAGCATCTCGTGAGATATTCTTACACTATGTGTGCCACACAGAATTTAATACAACAAAGCAGTGGCCATACCGAATTGAGTCTCATGACTCTGGTCTGTTGAGATCTAGAACATCTGTCCAACAACAACAGTATGTCTCTCTATTGGACAGAGTTTAGCTGGTATATATAGCCACAGCCCAACTCAAGGTTAGCACCAGGGTCTAATAATACATTTCTTTATCAGTATGTTTACTAGCTCTTTCTTGAAGGCGAAAGTTCAGTCTTTGTTGCCTCTCGGTCCATGTTTCACACTTAGACCATCCCGACAATTCGGGATGAAGCCGAGCCTGGGCACCGCCGGACAACGGTCGGGTCTAGACACGATACTTTCGAAAACCTTTAGTGCTAGTTATTATGGGTACTCATATGATGGGCAAACGTTGGGAAGTATCAACGGCCGAATGTGTGGAGCGATAAAGCATTTTGAGACTCATATCCCATCGTAACGGACTTGATAATAGCAATGCAGCATTGCTGACTTGGTTATCAATGTGGAGATACACCACTGTGAAAAAAAAAGACAGATACCCCATTGCAGATATTAAATCTACCGAACTAAACTATACACGGTCCTCCGTGCTACAGCTAACCCGCGCAATACAAAACCCACTTAGCCATATCTAATGCCGTTGTTCTAATTGGTGCCATAACAGACTTAAATATTACCTCTAGTAAGCATGCTCTTCACTTCCCATCTAAGGCTGTACACCCGATGCGACCAGGATTCCGAACAGGGGCAATGCCAATATGAAGTAAGAGCTTGCGACAAAGGCGTACAAGTCCACTCTTGGTTTGGTCACATGCCATACCCGTGGTCTGTTACGACGAAAAACAAGGTTTTCAGGACGTGGCTTCGAGAAGTGTTCTAGAAGAGAGAACTGCATGGCGTGGGATGGCATCAATGGTGTGCTAGTACTATACAGGCTTAGCGTGGTATTTCATTCATTACCGGAGAAAAAAATTTCTTCTCACTCGGTTATATACATACATACATTGAATGGCGGTTCTCGCGGGTTCTGGGTGTACCCGTGTATTTGGTAATAATATCCACTCTATGGGTATTTGAAGGGTAGCTTATGATTGTAGCGTGAAGAATAACCAATGGTGCCCGAGACTTGGTCGATGCCCAATTGCATTTCATTGAGTCTAGTATTATCTGTGTACTTTTTTTATTCTTATTTTTCTGTGTTTTTATTTTGTCTTCGGCTCTGTTGTTCTCGTGGGGGATACTTTACCAAGTGGTATCTCTGTGTCGTGAATTGGCGCTAGTGAGGTGATGAACAGTGCTATTGGCTTTGAAGCGGCTCGTGATCATGGCTCTGTATGGTAAGGTACCTTAGGGCATGCATATAGGTGCATATTGTTTTGTGCCTTTTTAATTGATCTTTTTCCGTGCTTGTTCTCCCGCGTCTCTCAATTGTCATATTGATAGATTGGTATGTATGAGAGCAGGAACTATAGGTCAAAAGTATTCCCGATATTACCCCGTCGAAAAACAAAACCAGATAACAAAGATCGTAATTGTATAACTGCAACAAGAGCAACAATAGGTGATTGTTCATTTTCTGATGGCCACATCCTGACCGCCAAACGGTGGACACTTATTTACTATTTATTATTTATTAGTTACCCGGCTACTCCGCAGAAGCGGAGTATATCGCAAAGTGGCGCTCGTCAATCAACGGTGGCTGCCGCTTACAGTAGACTAGAACTAATCTACTAACTACATAGATCACTCGGAGGACTTTGCTCCGTCAGACACGGGCCGAATTGACTCCGTACTAATTTGTGTGCGTATGTATAGAACGCTGCTAGACTTTCGATGGAAAACGCATAAACCTTGAAAGGCAGAAATCCAATTGCTTGCTGAGTTGTTCCTTATTTTTTGGGGTATTCGGGGATATTATTCGGAGGAGAGGTTTATCGTTTCTTTGGTTGGGCGGGACGCTTATTGGCGGGCTAGGCTTACTGTTTCTGGGACCTGAGATCCTTTTGGCTTTGGGAACGGAGTAATCACGGAGAAACTTGTTCTTTATTTTTATTTAATAATTCTTAAAATTTTTTTTTTTTTGTTTACTGTGTTAATTGTTGCTTTTGGGATGTATGGAAGAAGGCGTATGCTTCGTGTCGGTGTAATACTAGGATTTATTAGCATTACCTCTCTTAATTCTATTATACCTACTCCGTAGTTCTTGGAGAAACCCAAAGAGACTTTGTGTAGGTAGTACTTTGTACTTTACATCTTGTTGTTATTTTAATTTGAATCGAAATCGCTCTTGTGTGGCGTAATAAAAGTGAGCTACTTGTAATAGAGTAACACGCCTCTGCTTTACAAGCGCTTTTCGTTACCTGTAACTTTGGAGATAGACTACGGAAGTACATAAAGTTGAATAAGCATCACATGACCCTAATAATCACGATATTTTTCTGCCTTAAATGAGATGTTAGACGATGGGGTAAGATTCATTCAATAGAGCTTATCTTCGATGCTGAAATGTTATATAGGTCCATAGGGACCTTGTCTTTAATATATTATGGCGTACCAGGCATCACTCACGCCAAACTTATGATGTTTGCCTTGATGTTTGCAAATCAGGTACATGGCTCAGCAGTTCCTTCCTACTTGTAAATCCGGTAGCTTCAAAGCGGTGTGCTATCCTTTTCTAAGGCTACCTATTTGGGCATTATATGGTTTGATTTAATTATCGCTTCTAAAGCAGGTGATCTTAATACTCTGGGCCTTGCTCTTGGTGTTTGTATATCGACTCCTCTCCTCAAGTCCTTCATATGAACTGTCTAATAAATTCCATTTCCAAATGTTTCTTTCCCGTGCTTCACGCGGACTTGCAGTACGGAGTATAGTAGTGTCTGATCGGCTTGAAGCAACTCAACGAAGTATCAAAGAAGGGATGGCAATTAACGGGAAAATAGAAGTCAACGCAATAACTTTGTCCACTCGACTAGGTTTAAGTTTCAATGAAGCAATCTGTGTAACATGTTGAATTAGTGGGACAGCACTTACTAGGGCTGATCCTTCTGGAACTTTGGCCTCTTTCTAAAGACTTCCAATATCGGGATGCACCAAACCCTGTCGTGAAACCATTGCAATATGATGATTACTGCTCAATTAAAGATAGTGGCCAGGCAATGTGAAGTAGTTTACGTAGCGGCTCCATGCCAACCTGAAGAGGGATCATTCAACTTAGACAAATAGTCTAAGCTCCGACATCTTTTGACCAAACCAAGAACGACACCCCAGCTTTATCGGAACAAGCTTATACAAGAGGTAAGTCATTCCTGACTAGGAAAATGACGGGTAAACAAGGAAAAGCTTATATCGATTTCGAAAACACCCGCCTTCAGTCGGTATATAGCGGATAACTCACCCATCTACCACTCGAAGCCGAAACAGTCCTTATTGATCAAACTTTGATCTGCCTCAGTCTCCAATTGGAACGCAGCCATGTCCTCGTATCCTGTTCTAGTGCAGACGCCAGAAGTTTCCTGATCTGAACTCTCATCGATAACGTAGATCTGAGCAACAGCTTCGTTCCCTGGGGTTGCGAGATACCACAGAGGATTCCAATCATTATTCGCTTAACGTTGCATATATGGCTCATTTTTGCCTCTAGCCTACGCTCGGTCGACCTACGGTCTCATGATGTCAACAAAAGTCATTTACAACGCCTGTAACCTTTCATGAACAGGGGTATTTCGGGGTGAATCACTGTGAGTGCTCGGGGTGACCCATTAGGGTTTGCATAGACAGAACCGATAGTCTCACAATGACGCCAGAAATCGAGGACCTGTTTGCAAGTTGGTGCACAACCTAAAATGCTTTCATGGACGGGAACAAGAGGAGCAGTTCCTGATAATTTTCGTGTAGTGGATCGAGGTTGCATCCCGGGGCTCTTCGGCCTCTGACTCGTGCGTTGGGATTGCGAGCGGCCCGAGTTAACAGGTTGAGACTCATGGCGGAGGTTTTGCTGCGTTCAGCTCGTGAGGGGTTGCGGGGAGGAAGGAGGAGAAACCTGGTGCCGGTGGGTCAAAACTGGCGGGGAAATGTTGGAGGGCGGAAAAGAGAAACGCCATCCCCCCTTCCCCTCTGTTTTCGCGAGCGTTCCCGGTTTGAGAGCACCCAAGGGTAAAGGGTTTCATTTGAGTGATTCTTATTTATTAAAGGGCTTGACTGTAGGTTTATGGCTTTCTTTTCAGTAGCGATTTCTTTGGCGGAAACTTTAACAGCTTTGGAGGGTTGTCGGGAAGTATAATAAAGTGGTTTGCGTGAGGGATCTGGATCGGCGTATTCTCGATGCGTATTTTCGTTCCGGTTTGGAGTCGTATCGGAACTTGGGATTACATACGGTGGTACTTATGGTTTACGCGAGAGTGTACCTGCGAGTACTTTGTTTCTACTTTCACTAACCTATCAATTTATGAGGGGCCCTTTGGTTCTTTGAGGCAAATGAGAGTAACTCCGATGTACTACAATATAATGAACACGGTTAATTCTCCCAAGTCGACATGGACCAGGGTGATGGCTGCGTTTGGGAAATGTCCAGCCAAAATTCCACTGCAGGTGCAGACCGGAGCTGCCGATAGCCAGCTGCATGTCATGGTGAGATGCATACCGCTATCAGTAACCGATCACAAAATCCTGATCCCACTCAATGTGGCTGGCATGTAGCTGGGGATATAGAGGTCTAACCGTCGGATACGTTGAAAGCCGATCCAGGATAGTTGCTGTCTCTAATAATAAGGTTGAACGGCCTGCATTGGGAGGGTGAACAACTCGAAAGATTCCCAACTATGTGTCCAGTTGTTCAAGTTATACCTGTTGTCCCAATGTATACTATCCACGGTGTCAAGGCAAAATTATCCGGTTTTGTGTTCGGTATCTATTGGTGTCCTGAGCATTTGCTGGATCTCGTGAAACTCATGGAGTTAATTCAAGGCTTTGGGCAACTCGTTCAAATTATTCATAGGAAGATAAGCTTGACGAGTGTACTTTACGACTCGGCAACGTAGCGTAGTCATACAGGTGTCAGGCATTGGAAAACCCAAGGGTTCTTCTGGAGACCTGAAGCATCCCTGATATTTGGCCCTGTCAGTGATATCATCAGGCGCCGATCGACTCTCAGATTGACATCTAGACCATGCCAGTGACAACAGAAAAAATCTGCATCGCATCTGACAGTTAAATGATCCAATTATAGAAGAATTGATGTACGTCGTCATTGACCGCACCGTATGAATCACGTGGCGAGGAGATACACACAGCAGTACAAGCGACGTGATCGTTCTGCTACACATATCTTCATTTCAATCCAAGAACAAAACAAACGTATGTACCGGTGTTGTCAGGTAGCGGTCATCATTTCCAACCAAGTCTCTTGCTGACTCTGCCCCGACCGGTTCGCTTATTTTCGTTTTCCTATTCAGCAGATGCAGGTCTGGGAACTGGCCTTGTCGCTTGCGTTGGTCGTCCAATCTCATTGGGCAGGACCTGAGCACTGTCGATCTCAAGGTCACCAGGTCTATGAGTTGGCAATTTCATCACACTTCGAATTCTTCCCCTGCCCCAGACTCTGGGTTAACCTACTGACAAGTCATCCGTGTCTCTTGGTGAATCTCGCTTTGTTGCTTTCCGGAAATACCGCCGATCGATGTAGTTGACGGCAGGGAAGTACTCTAGCAGTGTACCACCCTCGCATGATCCCCGGCTTTCGACCTTACATGGAAAGCCTTACAGTGGGCATGGCTGACGGCTTCAATAGGCCTTAACCCCACCTGGCGAACGAGACGCTTGACGTTATCAGTCGACCCTAGAATCGTATTCGAAGGTCAGATCTCTCCACCAGGTCCACCACGGTGCCACGAACCTCACTCCATAATGGCTGGCACTTCATTTATGGGGTATATTTTCTCTGCTCCGTATTCTAGACCCCGGCCCATGTCGATCAGCGCCTCAAAACTGCTGATGGTGTGCTATGATTATTCCGGATACTTGCACGCGCAGAGGTTTTGCTTTTTCTCCTCCATTCCCCCTGAAACTGATCCAACGGCCCGTAAGTATTCTTGATCACACGCTCACCATCATTCTTATTTTGACATAAATCAATATCCGCCGCTGAGCTGGCAAGCCCTCAGCCTCAACTTGTTGGCTTGCGCCACCGCTCATTGACTCGTGGGACAGCGTATCCCGCTTCCTCATTGCCAAATTAGTATGTATTTGACCTTAGTTATACGTATTCTAATCATGCAATAGGTTTTAAGCTCTGTATTACCCTCAATGGTAGGCTGAAAGTGTGGTATCTTACATACACGGTTTACTGGTTACGCGGACTTGGTATTGACGCAGGTACTTACTCTCTTGGGATTTTTGCTACCATCCAATTCGTAGGCTCCTGTCTTTCACGCATTCATAAATAACCATGTGACAGTATGATTTTTTTTCTTATCGTAATCTCCCATTATTGCAACATTGTCTGCTCTTGCTGACAGGTCTACCAGGGCACTTGCTCACCATGCTGTGGATATAACATTATTAATAATAGTATCTAATGCTAACATTATACATATCCTTTTCAGGGTGCGGTGCCAACTATAGCTGTCTCTAGATAGGCTTCAGAAAGATGACTATGTTACACGGCGGTAAAAAAGCCGACGATAGGGACTGCTTTGATCGAACAGATCGGCTTCCCAAGGGAAGGCTTTAACTAGGGCTCATGACTTTTCCGAGAAGCGGCGCTCCCAACCAATAATCGCTGGTTTCGAGGGACCGGAGAACATGGAGGAGTAGTCTGTGGCAGGTACCCCTTTCTTGCCATCTACATTGAATAGCTTCATGTGCCGCGCCATGGTCGCCACAATTACTCCCAGGTTAACGTAGGCAAATTTCTCTCCAATGCAACGATGGCGGCCAGCGCCAAAGGGCAAATAAGGACTGGATGTTCCTTTGGACACAGTGCCATAACCGTAGTCGACCATGTCCTCTTCATCTTCCTTCTCAACTCGGTTCTCCCAGCGATGGGGATCCCAGCGGGATGCGTTGGGGAAGTATTCATCACTGAGAGCGGTCACACCGGGAGATGCTAGTAGGACGTGGTCTGCGGGGACGACGTAGGGTGTGCCAGGAACCGGCATCGGGTTCTTGACCTTGCGCATGAGAGAGTGAATGGAAAGGTGTAAGCGTAGAGTTTCCTTGATGAGATTCTGATGAAGGGGCAGAAGGTCCAGATCGCGGTACTGCAGTGGCGGAAGGGTACTTCCATCCGGGCTGAGCTTTGTGATTTGTTCCTGATAGAGTTCTTCCATGACTGCGGGCTCAGAGGCTAGTCGTAGCATGATCCAAGAGCTAATGGATGACGATGAGTGCTGACCTGCCATTAGTAAAGTGATCATCATATGGGCGATCTCCTTGTCCGGCACAGGCTGTCCATTCTTGTAGGTAGAATGCATGAGGTTCCAGATCATGTCCGATGTCTCCCGGTCCGGGTTCTTGCGGCGCTCGTTGATGATGTCCATATAGATCTCCCTCATGCGCACATGGGCTGCATCCCGCTTGCGGTTACGCGGCAGCGGTGCCCACGGAAGCATGAAGTTGATTGGAGTGAACCCCCGATCAAGGTCATGATACAAATCTGCGAACTCCGCAGTGAGCTTTTTGCGAACCTCCTCGCCTTGCAGTGCCCGCCCGGCAGTGAAGATAGTGATTTCAGCCATGGCACCCGTGACTTCCACCCTGCCAGATGTCCCCTTGAAGTTGGGCGATGTCTTGAGGTAATCAAGCACTTCTTTTTCGATCAATGGTACATGCGACTCCAGTGCAGCCTGAGTGAGGCCAAACTTGATGAATTTTTTCTGCTCCATAAGCTTTGAGTTTGGACAATCATACACAATGTCGGAGCCAAAGACTGGCGTAGTGAGCGGGCTATAGATCTCCTCGGCATTGACATCCTTCAGCTTGCCATTGAGGATGAATTCGTTGCCTTGAATGCCCAGATATACTGTGATCTTTCGACCAAGCAATATGAAGGTAAAGATGTCGCCATACTGCCAATTGGATTAGTAGTGGGCTCCGTACAAGATAGCGAAATGGACACCACGGCGGCCGACGAACCTTTTGTCTGCAAGAAAAGAAAAACGCATAGGGGTCCATCCCATAGGTAACGGTACTACCCAGGAAAGGGATCCAGTGGAAAACAAGGGGTGGATCAGTCTTCTTACGAAACAGGAGCTGGCGCAAGACATTTAAGACGATGATTGTCAGCACGCCAGCAGCCGCGTAGGCGCTGACAAGAGTGAAGGATGCCATTCTGCGAGGAGGAGCACGAAGACCAGAAAGAAGAGGAAGAGGAGTACGAGGATTCAGAAGATTACTGACTATAATAAGGAAATTAGCGAGGCCATTTGGATCTACGCTGCACAATGTGTATGCCTAATCTGGATGGAACCCTAACCCATAACCATGAGGAGTCAAAACAGAAGCACTGCCCCTTTAGCAATCGGAACCACCCCAATTCTGCTGACACCACCCGGACATACAACGCGATGTACCTGACAGTGGGCCCCCATGTTGGAGTACTTGGCATCGGCGGGTGGGTTAGCATCCGAATCGGACCACTCTGGATGCCCTAATTGATCAGCAACCCCTTGCAGCTTTAACGACGGAGAAACCCTGCCTTGGTGAATGTATACATAATACGCACCACGGCAATGGGTTGATTGGAACCTGTAGCGTCATTTCTTTTGGGCGTTGCTATTCTACTACTAGGTTGTTTTTGTCCTAGTCTAATGTTCAGATCCCAAAGCCTAGAAGTCTGCAAGGTACAAGATTGATTTGGCTGAAGAGATAGCCATCCAGCCACAAGGAAGTATTGAATCCAATGCCGATCGCCCGTCAAGTAACGGACAATGATCCCTTGTGCCAGTAGTTGAAGGAGCTTCTTTTGATAATCGTTCATGTGGACTTTCCTTTCACACGAAGATCTTACACTCAGTGATGCTGGGCACTCTCAATAACCGAGAACATAAACCTAAAGCCCAGAATTCCTGACCTCTATGATGTATAGAGTTTATGATTTTGTGGTATGGTACAGAACGGTACATGCGTTTCCTACAATCGATGCTACCCTCTTCCCGCACGGCCTAATCTTTCCACTCACCATGGGACGATTCCTGTCAGTCCGTGTTCCTACTTCTGGAGGCTACTATACTCAGGGAAGACAAGTTTTCTAAACAAGCAATGATGGTTAGATACATCGCGGAAAAGCGGCTGAAGACCCCTATAGTGTTGGATGCAAGCTCCACCTAGAAGCTAACGATATACTTCTGTTCTAGAATTGATAAGTAATCTGACCACCATTCTTCGTATCCTGGTGGCTTGATACGCTGGAAGCATCGAGAATGTAGACCTGCAAGTGGCGTGATCCCGTGGGTGGATTGATGATAGTAGAAGTCATATAAGGTATCATGGCACGTCTTAAGTTCAGTGGATTCTACAATGGGCGAAAGGTGAGAAGGCCAGAGTATTCATTTGAAACCGAGCTTGGAGAGCCTTACTGGAGGCGAAACAAGACAAGACCGGAGAATTTAGCTGACGGGTATTGACTGACTGGCTAAAAATAGAGTAACTTTGAGTACTACAGTACTATTCCTTGGGGTAAGAGATGCACCACATCCCAAAAAGTTGGCATCGCCAGTGCCGTGGAAACTGATGGAGTTCCTGACATGGGACTTGTGGCACTTGGACTTTTGAGTCATTGGCACTGAATCATCGGGAGTCACGAAGAGTCATGGTGGCGCTTTATCTATTTTAGGACTAGCGCCTGAGGCCCACCTTCAGCGGCAACGTTAAATGACTAAGCTCATATAGCTTCCTTTGGTAAACTATCTAGTCCTCATACTCAAAAGTCTAGTACTATTTATCCAGACCTATTGTCCGGATCTGTCGTTGTTCCAGCTCACCGTACCGTCTTTGCTTTTGTGATACTCTGGCTACCACTTAACTTTGAATGAACGACCCTTCACTGGCAGCCAGCAACATGACCAGCACGAGTTCAACCACCGGCCAGAGGCCAACCTCAAAGGCCGAAAGCTCAAATCCCCGCGAATTCCAGATAAACCAGCTGAGGCGACGTTTTCGTCCGACAGAGAGCACGGATAATGTGGGCACAACTCTGACTTTCGGGATGGCCCCTTCGGATCCGGACTTTCCCTTCGAAATGGACAAGCTGCAATGCATTTTGCATGTGCCTCTATCATATCCAGGCCGCGAGAGACCCACTTTGAAAGTGACCAATCCCGAAATGGGCAGCGCCTTTCAGGATAATGTTGCGCGGGGATTCGACGACATTGTCGACAGCAGCCTGAGGAGTGGCGGCCGTGCGACCTTGTTAAATTGGATGAATACGCTAGACCGACACCTTGAGCGTTTACTCACGACTACGGAAAGAGGCCCCACGCTGAAGTTTGTGCCGAATGTGGGTAGCAAGCAGCAGCCAGAGAGCCAGGCGATTGTGGAAGGGGTGAAATCCTTGACCGTGTCTACCCCAGTCAGTCAGCAAGACTCGAAACCAAAGTCGTCGTCTGTGCCGGATGCTCCCTCTCGGGTATATACCGCGGAGGAGAAATCGCAGGCTGAGAAGAGGCGAGCTGTTGAGACTAAGCAAATTGAAGCTCGTCTTGGAAGACTGCCTTTGTTTCAGAAATCTAAAGATGGGCTTTCGTTTGTCATTCCTATTCAGCCTCCCAAACCCGACCGGCTGCCGATTTCGATCCGTTCTGTGAAAACAGTCAAGCTATCGGTGCCGCTTTTGTACCCACTGGAACAGAGCTCTGTTGAGCTCCAGGGCGTTGATCGTGCAGAAGCGCGGCCTGTTGAAGTAGGATTCGCGCAGTGGGTTGAAGGAAATTCAAATTTGAACCTGGTGTCGCAAATCAATTACCTGACGGCCAATATGCATAATTTCGCCAAAACGCCGCGTGAGACTCCCCCCCAGGAGACTACTCTGGACGTATCATCTGAACCGCATACGGATTCTAAGGACCCTGAAGATATGTCGACGGCCACAAAGGGTACGACACTAGAAGACAAGCCTCACGTCCATGTCGTTCCACGACCTCCAGAATGGACAGTGGGTGAACGCAGCAGCGAGAGCGAAGATACGGACATGACCGAGTCTGAAGATGACTTTACAGGCGAAGATGAAGAAGATGGAGGAGCCGTAGTACCAGCGCTCCCAGAAACCACCGTGGAACGTGGCGTTGCCCTTTCTTTCCCCTTCTTGGAATTATATGGAATTGAACTTTTAGAGCTTGTTGGCCTCTCAATCACGATCAAATGTGATCGATGCAAGGAGCAGATGGACATAAAGAACGTCCCTCAGGTGAAGGACAGGGCTGATGCATTGTCTCCTAAAATTGAGTCGTGTAAGAAATGTGCCAACACTATGAGTTTTGGTAAGGCGTTCTCGGACAGGACAACATATGGAAGACTAAACTAATCACTTTCAATAGGCTTCCGTCGACAGTTAATACATTCTAATGCGAACCGCGCCGGCTACCTTGACTTGGATGGCTGTACTATCGCGGATCTTCTTCCTAGCAGCTTCATTCCAACATGCGCTGAATGTTCAAGCTCCTTCCCTGCGCCCGGTGTTGTTGCAGTCCGCGGTGAGAGTGCATCGGCGTCATGTCGCCAATGCCACCGCAAGATGGTATTCAAGGTTCCTGAAGTCAAATTCCTCAGAGTAGGATCAGCCGCATTCACTTCTCGTAACCAAGCACTGCCACGAAGGAAGCCAAAGGAAACTCTCGGCATTGTTGCTGGTCAAGAACTCCCCCGTCGTGGTCGTTGTTCGCACTATGGCAAAAGCTATCGCTGGTTTCGATTTAGCTGCTGCGCCAAGGTATTTCCTTGCGATAAATGTCATGATGCGGAGACAGACCACCCCAACGAACACGCGAATCGTATGATTTGTGGCTTCTGTTCTAGAGAGCAAATCTACAGGCCTGAAAACTGCGGAGTCTGCCGTGCGGTTCTTATAGGAAAAGCAGGAAGCGGATTCTGGGAAGGTGGAAAAGGTACGAGAAACAAAGTATTGATGAGCCGGAAAGATCCCCGGAAGTATAAGCGTCGGCCGGGCTCAACTCCAGGAGGTTCTTCGAAGAAGAAATGATAAGGGCATCGGCTTGGATCGTCATATGTGCCCCAAGTGTTTGGCATATCTCGTATGCCGATACCTTGGTGCACTGGGTGACCTGTATGCATAGAAATAACGAAACGAACATCATGTCGCACACAATGAAAATACGATTAGATGCTTCGTATGCTTAGAATTTACAATAACCACAACCTTGGGCAAACAGGCCTTCAAAAACAGTAGAAGGCAGCGTGTACATATGAGACTGTCACGTTCATAGAAACATTTTCTGATATAGCCAATAGAGACGCTAATCTAACATGCGCAGCAACTTCGCAAAAATACACTTGTAGAGATGTAGGGTAGGTATCAAGCAGAAGCAACAATACAAAGGCATAAGTCATTGGCATCATCACCCCGAAGCCCTAAACAAGGTTTCCACGCAGCTCCTGCTCCCGCTCAATCGCCTCGAACAATGACTTGAAGTTTCCAGCTCCGAAACCCTCGAAGTTGTGTCTCTGGATAATCTCGATGAAAACAGTCGGGCGATCCATCAAGTGCTATAACGATTAGCATACGGCCATTACAGAAGAAAGCGAAACTGATCAACATACCTTAGTGAACAACTGCAGGAGATAACCATTCTCATCAAAGTCAATGAGGATATCCAACTTCTGGATCGTCTCGAAGTCTTCGTGAAGCGTCAGGCCGGCCTTCTTCAGTCGGATCTTCACGTCGTCGTAGTAAGTGCTGGGGACCTTGATGAATTCCACACCGCGAGCCTTAAGGTTCGTGATGTCCCGGATGATGTCGTCGGTCAGGAGAGCAATGTGCTGTACGCCAGCACCGTTGTAAAAGTCGACGTATTCTTCGATCTGAGATTGTTTCTTGCCCTTGGCTGGTTCGTTGATGGGCATCTTGACGATCTCGTTTGGCGAGGCCATCACGATACTCTTCAGAGCGGAGAATTCACTATTCAATCGTTAGTTCAAATCACCTCGCGAAGCTGATGGGAACAGCTAGACTCACGTGCAGATCTGCTTGTCGTCGACGGACCAGAAACGGTGGAATCCGAGGGCTTTCTCGTAACTGCAATTGGTTAGCTCTTGAAGACAACACAAGACGAGTGAAAGCAAAGGACAACTTACTATTCGCAAACCTTGTCCATCTCATCCCAGTCCTGGTTTCCGACACAGTGGTCGATGCGGTTGAGATGCACACCGGGCAAGAATTTAGAGACGGGATCCTCTGCAGTCTCGAGCCGGTAGCCTGGGAGGAAAGCACCGCGGTAATTGCTCCTCTCAAGCAGTGTATGTGTGGTCTGACCGTAGGTCTGGATAGTAGCCACTCTGACCTCGCCGCTCTCGTCCTTCAACGTCTGTGGGTTCGACACGGCCTTTGCGCCATTGCTCACTGCCGCGTTGAAGACGGCGTCGACGGAGTCGACTTCGAACGCAACATCCTTGACACCGTCGCCGTGCTGCTCCAAGTGGTGGTGGATTTCTCTCAGCTGCTCCTGTTCCTCGGGGGAGAAGCGGTCGATCTGGTCGAGGGAGCGCAGAGGCGAAGTGAGGATGAAGGTGATGTCTCCGTTGCGGACGACGTGGGAGCAGATGTTTCGGTTGCCGGTTTCGAGACCACGGTAGGCGACGCGCTTGAAGCCCATGCGTGTGATGTAGTACGTAGCAGCTTGTTTGGCGTTACCTACATACCAGTGTACATGGTCGTAGCCTCTGTAGCTGGCGAGGGAGTTTCGGTCTGTGGGAGGGGGGCTGGTGGAGATGGGGGCCATGGCTGTTGTTGTTTTCTTGTTCGTGTTATACTTTTGACTTTGGTTCTTCTGTCTATAGTAATACAAGTTCTCTGATTGAGTCTGAGTTGAGCAGTGGTAGATTGAACCAGTCGTTGGTGCTGTCTTTATATCAACCACGTCGAATGATAATCATTTTAAATACAATTCGACCCCCAGGCCATGGATTGGTCACCGGGTATCTTGCTAGCCTCAAACCAACACCTACATCGCCTGTGGATATTGATGATTGCATTCTTCCCAATGATACATTACCCAATTCGGTCAGCGAGATGATGGCAACTTGGGGCTGGCGTCGGCTGTGGACGGGTGTTGCGTGGAAAGGGCCGGCTGGGCACGGGTATCTCGAAATAGCCGGCGTGCAGATGACCCTAGGTAAAACATCCGCCACAATGACGAAGAAGTTTCCCACGGCTTCAATCGCTTGAATGGTTGGGACTATACCGTTTTCATTCTTTCATAGATATACAATATCCGCCATACAACATCTGAGACATACAATCTTCTACATCACTTCCTCCTACTTCACACCTACTCCACGACCAAGACCAAAACTATCCTATACAAATCTATACTTCGAATTACACAAACCAAATACTCCAAATCAACAGAATCCCAAAGGGAAAAAAAATTATAGAGAAAACGAAAATGGCCTCAACAACAATCTCCCCCACAAAACCAAACCTAACAACCAACGACTCAGCCGTCCTCCAAGCACTGTTCGACGCTGAATCCTCTCCTTCAAACGGCATCACAATCAATCCATCTCTGCCTCCCTTCCCAGCTCACCTAAACATCGACCCCAAGCTCCACGAAACCCTCAAAAACCGCGAAATAACCATCGTCCGCACCCTAGCATCACCCAACCCGACCCCGGAGACCATCCAATCCGCCATAGACCAGCTCTCCACCCTGATAACAGAACACCCAACCTACCCACCCGCCTACGTGAACAGAGCCCAAGCCCTCCGCATGCTCATCTCCACCCACAATGGTAACCAAGCGGAAGAAACAGATACAGACCTCTTCACCCCACAAAACGCAGAGACCGTATCCTCTCTCCTCTCTGATCTGGGTGAGGCGATTGGTCTTGCCACGCCGCGGTCACCGGCGGATCCTGTTTCGGAGGTCCAGGCGCGTTTACTGGCCGATGCGCATACGCACCGGGGGTATTTGTTGCTGAGGTTGGCGAAGGTGAAGAAGAGCGGTGAAGCGTTTCAGGGGCCGGGGAGATGGAGCCAATTAGATGCGGATCGGTTGGAGGAGATGGCGAGTCGGGACTTTTTCTTTGGGGGGAGGTTTGGGAATAAAGTCGCTCAGCAGTTGGCGGTGCAGACGAATCCTTATGCGAAGATGTGTGGGGCTATTGTTAAGGAAGCATTGAGGAAAGAGGTTGAGGGGTGATAGTATTCTTTCTTGTTGTGTATATGTGTGTAGTTTTAGCGTTGTATGCTTAATGTGCATTTTTTTTTTTTTTTTTGGTGTGTGTGATTGAATGTGAAATACAGTTATTCTGTCCTCAGCTGGGACAGATCAACTCTAGCCATCAAGGCTTACCAAGAGTATGCATTGGTCCAATTGCTGGCCCAAAGGTTATAGTACTACACCATAGGTGCAACCACAAAGCTACGGCGTCGGCAAAATCGAGGAAGTCGATTTTTCTAAGTCCGAGGGGTGGCCATTATAGATTTGTGGGTGAAGACTCTTTATGACGGGTTTGAATGTGAACGTAATACGCGAACAATATATAAAAATCAAGTATGTCTTATTTATGTAGACCAGGTATCAGTGCTAAATTGCTAATGAATGTTTACACAATATGCAGTACATCGTTTTCTCGTCACAAATGCAACCTCAAGCCTTGTTAGGGTTCTTGAAGTGCCTCTTCAATGGCCGCCAGCTATGTTCGTTGTACTCTTCCTGCACCTTCTGACATGTTTTGAGACCCCATTCGGATACTCCGACCATGAGAGAACTAATAAAGTTAGTGATTGAACAATACAAGCATCCCGTAGCGAATACGAACCTTTCGAACATGAATGCCATGCTTCCGTCACCGACCTTCTGCGGCTTCAGTTCAGCATTACTGGCTCCCTCGAATGCATCAGTGTCAGGACCGTGCGCGCTCATGACGTTATGCAAACTGGCTCCGGCTGGCTGGAAGCCGCCACCGGTCTTCGCATCATAATTACCGGAGATCAGGCCCATGAACTCGGACATGGTGTTGCGGTGGTACCATGGTGGACGGAAGGTGTTCTCTTGCACCAACCAACGTGGTGGGAAGATGACGAAGTCGGCGATGGCGGTTCCGACATGGTCCGAAGGGCCAGTGAGGACAGTGAAAATGGAAGGATCGGGGTGATCAAAAGAAATAGAGCCGATGACGCTAAAGCGACCTAGGTCATACTTGTAAGGGTAGTAGTTGCCGTGCCAAGCGACAACATCGAATGGAGTGTGATCCTGGCGAGCGGAGAAAAGGGTGTTGTTGAATTTGCTGTACAGGCGGTACTCGGATGGTTCCTCCTCATCATCGAAAGAAGCCACCGGGGCTTGGAAGTCACGCGCATTGGCGAGGCAGTTCGAGCCAATGGGACCAAGCTCCGGGAGTTGATAATGACCTTGGTAGAGCTCGCAGATGTACCCTCTTACCGGGCCAGCTGGCAGAGTTACACGGTATCTTGAAATTGTAGTCGTCAGGTTTACTGCTAGAACCTTAGCAAGGGAGGAGGAGGGCTTACCTGACACCACGGGGGATGACGCAAATCTCATTCGGGCGAACGATAAGTCTTCCCAATTCTGTCTGAATGTCTAGCACACCGTGCTGTGGGACAATCAGGAAATCACCATCCGCCGAATAAAAGGCCTCCTTTCCCATGTCTTTTCCAGCCGCGTACATCAGAATTCCCAGTCCCTGTTTCAAGGTGGGATCTCCGGACCCTGCGATGAGATGCAGCCCATGCACCCAGTCCACAGTCTCATCCAGATCGAACGGGTTCCATCGGAGCTGATTGGGAATGTGGTGAAGCTTAGTGGTCTCGGTGGTCATATGAGTGTGATAGGAGTCTCCATCTTCGACCTTGAAGTTCTCGTGGGCAGCCGCGGGGATGATTCTGTAAACCCAGGTTTGCTTGTTCTCATGTCGAGGAGCGGTGAAAGCTGTTCCAGACAGCTTTTCGGCATAGAGACCATACGGAGCCTTCTGGGGAGAGTTCTGGCCTACGGGGAGGGCTCCTTCAATGGCTTCCGATCTGCGAGACAGTTAATTCCGCCCATCGTGAATTCCGCAGTCTAAGATACATACTCATGATAGGAATCGAATCCAGTTTGGTAGGAGTAAGGGTCTGGGTGTGAGAATTTAGTGACTGGCATGATGTCAATGCCTATTATCAATTGTGTATGTTTTTCTTGCGTTAAATGAGTAGTACAGGAGTTAGACCTTGGTAGAAAATCGCAACCCTAGAGATGCGGTGCCCCTCGTTTTATGAGAGTATTGGCGGTCGCGACTTGCCGTTAGTCACGGACATGATCGCGGGAATTCAAATCATTGCGCAACCTTTGACAATGTAACCGACAGTCCAGAGCCAAGTATGAATTGCGGGGAGGGACCGCGGAATTGGAGGGCAGCAGAGCTAGTGCGAAACTGCCGGGGATAAGCGGTATTGCGGTTTGGTTCCGCGGCCACCCATCGGAAATCGTCCCTCTCATGCAAAACACGCAGCTGTCGCAATCAAGAGATGAGGGGCAGACTAAGTCAAAGCGACTTGTTTTTAACGTCGCTTTCTTTCGCGGTTGGAGCTTCTCACATGAACACGTCGCTGTGACTGCATTTTTTAAACATTCGAGGTCTCTCACCCCTTCCACTATAACCAGAACAATGGCATCGTGGCTCCAGATCCCTAAGAACTCGCCATTTTCGCTGGCGAACATTCCTTTTGGAATTATCTCCTCGACCAAAAGTACCTCTCGCGTGGCTGCGATTGCGATCGGAGAATATGCGCTGAACCTGAGCACTTTTGCCTCGTCGGGGGGCTTCGCACAACTGCCTGACTTCCAACCACATCTCAGCGTTTTTAACCAGCCCACCTTGAACGCATTCGCTGCTCTGGGTCGTCCTGTGCACCGCCAAGTTCGCGAATATATTCAGAATGTCTTCCGTGCAGACACCCCGTTTCCTCAGGTTCTCAAGGATAATGCGTCCTTGCAGAAGGAGGCCCTCTTGCCGCTGTCAGAGGTGACCAACCATGTGCCAATGCAAATCGGCGACTACACTGATTTCTACGCCGGTCTGAACCACGCTTACAATGTCGGTGTACTGTTCCGCGGACCAGAGAATGCCTTGCAACCCAACTACAAGCACCTGCCCGTCGCATACCACAGTCGTGCATCGTCTGTCGTGCCTTCTGGCACGCCTATCCACCGTCCCAACGGCCAAATCCTGGCCAACCCAGCCGCTACACCTAAGCTCCCCACCTTCTCCCCATGCAAAAGACTGGATATCGAACTGGAGCTGGCTGCATTCGTCAGCAAGCCCAATGATCTGGGAAAGCCTGTTAACATCAACGAAGCCGAAGATCATATCTTTGGATTGGTGCTCATGAACGACTGGTCGGCCCGTGACATTCAAGCCTGGGAATACATCCCTCTGGGTCCATTCAACGCAAAGAACTTTGCCACTACGATCACCCCTTGGGTAGTTTTGTTGGACGCATTGGAGCCCTTCCGTGCCACGGGTCTGGAACCTGGCGACCGGGATTCTCTGCTCCCCTACCTGCGTGAGAAGCGCGCAGCCAACGTTTACGATATCCCCCTCGAAGTCGAAATCACCAGCGCAGGCGGAAAGCCAACTATCATCTCCAACTCAAACGCAAAGAACCTCCTGTACTCGTTCCCACAGATGTTGGCACACCATACCATCACAGGCTGCAACATGAACCCCGGTGACCTTCTCGGAAGTGGAACGATCTCTGGCACTGAACCCAAAACCCAGGGCAGTCTCCTCGAGCAGACTAATGGAAAGAACCCTCTTAAGCTGGCTGATGGATCTGAACGCCTGTTCCTGGAGGATGGGGACACTATTGTCCTGCGTGGTAAGGCTGGCACGGAAGGGAACTATGTTGGGTTCGGAGACTGCACGGGAACCATTCTTCCCGCCATCAAGCTGGAATACTAAGTTCTAGCCTTGGTTTTATTTTTTCGTTTGTAACGTTCCAAAATAAGTGAGATTGTCTGTCACGAGATAGCTATGAATAAAGTATCCAAGAACATATAAGATCCCTATACATTCTGTCGTCATACACCCGTAAAATCCTTCAAATCCCCAATATCACGACCACGATAATACAACCTACGAAGATTCCTTCAGCCGAAACTCCTCAGGTGTATCACTTTGCGTCCTCCAATGCGCCTTCTTCACCGCATCCTCCATCTCCAACCGTTCCGCAATCCGCTGTATAGTAGGATACTCGGCCAAGTTCACACCAGAGCGCTGCGCTCCCCACACAGCAGGAAGCAAACATACATCAGCCATAGTGACGGAATCACCAACACTGAATACTCCCGCCGTCCGCGACACAATAGTCTCATAAGCACGGAACCCATCCTCAATAAGCTCCTTGGACCACGTCTCCCGATCGAATCCCAGCGGGCCAACTCGCTTCAGAATCTTCAGGTTCGTGACCGGCTGCACATCACATCCAATAATCTCGCAAAGGGTACGGACGACTGCACGGGACTCCGGGTCCGAGATCGGTGGGAGGAGAGCGTGGGATGATGCCGGGGTGATTTCTTCCAGGTATTCCAGCGCGGCGATAGATTGCGTGATGGTCACCGTCGCACCCTGGGATGCTGAGCGCTCGACTACGAGGGTTGGGACGGTGCCGGACGGGTTGAGGGCGCGGTTGGTAGGCGATGACTGCTCGCCTTTCAGGAGGTTTACGGGGATGGAGTTGTAGGGGATTGATTTGAGATTGAGAGCGATGCGCAGACGGGCTGCAGAGGATGAGCGGAAGTATGTGTATAGGGTGATTTTGGGAGTTTGATCGGTCATTTTGGGTGTTCTTGTCTGTTCAGTTGATTCTGGGTTTAGGGCTCTATTGTGACTTGTAGGTATTGTATATAGGTGGTTTCTCAAGAGGGGTATGTTATGTCAATGTGAGAGAGATGGGCTACCCAAGTAGTAGACTTTTTACGCTACAGCAAATTAATACTCTTTGGGGGATATACATAAACGCAACAAATTAATACTGGGTTTAGACTTCCGTTACTGCGTTCTCAGCCTTGCCCACGGTTGTTTATTATACTCGATGGTCTTGTCAAAAGCAGGCGGAACCGTTCCGCTAGGGTGAATATCCGATTCTGAGCGCCGGAGTTTCCGCTATTTTCCGAGGTCAGCTTTTCATGCCTTTTATTTTTTTAATAGAAAATTCGGGAGATGGCATCTCTATATTGCTGTGGGGCAGAGCAGTGCCTGGCCATCTGGAGAATCCTTTAGTATAATATGCTCTGATATGGTTGCGGCGCCTAGTATGCAATGACATCATGTGCTGTTAACTGCGGGTATACAGTCGTGGTCAATATTAAGCACACATAATTGAGGGCAAATATTGTGAAAATTTTAAGGCCATTTCTTCTCTACTTTCCAATTTTCACTTTTCGTCTAGCTAAGAGTGCGTTTTTAAGGGTTCGACGCATCAAAGGTAGCTAAGTACAGAGTGGTCAGAATATATATTTAAGACTCTATAGCCGCATCTTTTACCTACGTTTGACTAATTAGTAGTTACATCTTGGTATGAAAGTACCTGACCCTAATGCAAATAAATTACATGTGATGCATCAATCCCACAGAAGTTTATGCTCCCTGCGCGACATTGTAAGCCTAAAAGGGGAACGAGGCCACTTGTTGAGTTGAAGCTAAAGTAGGGGCGGGTATTTCCACCATCTTCCTCGGCAACTGACGGCTATTTTGCCAACCACATTCCAACATCCGCAATATCTCGAAAAACCAAAAACCCGGGCCACTCAGCCATTTGCCTTTGGCTCCTGCGTCCGGCCCATTGTTACCTCATAGCCATAATCCATCACTATCATGTGATTGGTTGATTTGCTCCCTGTGAGAATGGAGGTCAGGAGACAGTCCCGCAACGGACATGCCACATACCAGCGTACCTACAAGGCATGTCTTGCCTGCCGGCAGCGAAAGGCAAAATGTGAATTAGGGACAGGGCCGGATGGTCTTCCATTAGGGCCGCCGTGTGCGAAGTGCAGGAGGGAGCAAAGGGAGTGTGTGTTCAGTGAGAAAAAGGCATGGGAAAGACAGAAGAAACGAGGTGAATTAACCCGTCCTCCTTCTCCAGGTTAGACCATGTCTAACATCGCATAAGGGCAATCGGAAGAAGGTACACCGCTGTCTGCAAGGACACGTCCTAGACTATCTAGCAATCCCGGGATTAGTAGGGACGAGTCACACCACGTTTTAGGCCACGGTCCGAGTCCACTTAGCTATGCGGAGCATGACCAGGATAATGGTGATAGTACACTTCAGTCGTCCCCAGCAGAGGGTAGCCAAAGACGGCGGCAATCCACCTCTACCTTGGCTAATTCTATGATGCGCACCGTGGTGTCTAGTGGGAACGATGCTCTCAATATCCTTTTCGAGGCCGCGGCCGCCCATAGTAAGGAGCATGGTAATGGTTTAAGCGAGTCGAGTACGCCGTCGCGAAATGCGCGAAGCTCTACTGGTCGCTCCAATAACTATGACAGCTCATTAAACCAATCCATTGTTCCTCCCGAGGTTCTGGCGAAAGCAGCGCAGCCCGTAGAAATCTCCCAAGCGTCCAAAGAAGTCCTTAGTGTCTGGGGAGCATGTCGCTTTGTTCGGATGGGATGGTTCACTGCGAGAGAGGCTGTCACGTTCATCGACCTGTTCGTATAACCAACTGTTCTAGTACTACTAAGTTGTGAAAGCTGACTGACGGTACAGTTTCTTCAAGAATATGTCGGACCTGTCCCCGATATTAACTGATTTCTATGCAGACCATAAGAATCATCGCTGGCTTGTGTCGCACGATCCAGTTTTATGCTGTACTATCTTGATGATATCCTCTCGTTATCACCTGTTGCCTGGTGCAGGTGGTGGATCAAGGAACTTTTTCATTCACCATCGGCTTTGGCAGCATTGTCAGCAACTGGTCATGCGACTTATGTTCGGGCAGGAGAAATCTTCGCAGTCTAAGGTTCGGAACATAGGGACGATCGAGGCTCTCATGCTAATGTCAGAATGGCACCCCCGATCCCTCCATTTCCCTCCAGAAAGTGATGGCTGGGACTTCGACCTCACGTCAGTTCCCCCGGAGCCGCAAGAGCTAGAGGATCCGTCTTCTACCAATCGATGGCTGGAGGATATGATTGAGCCAGCACGACGATCAGACCAGATGTCTTGGATGCTACTGGGCTCAGCTTTGTCTCTTGCGCACGAACTGGGTATCTTCGAGCTTGATGAGAAGAAGCTGGGTTATGCGTCTGGTTACGAGGGATTTATATCTGGGGAACAGATCAAACTTCGCAGGCAGCGGGTGCAGCGGTTGTTATATGTATATATCAATCAACTCGCATGGCGAATAGGCTGCGTATCGCTTATGCCACAGAGCCTGAACCATGCTGTCCTAGGGCGGCGGGCGACAAAAGAGCTAAATCAATCCGGTGATGAATGGCTGATTTTTATGGATTCCTGGATGGATCTGACGAAATTGGCAAAATCGGTCACTGATATGTTCTTTCCGACCGTCTCGTTTGCCAGGCAGCAATTGCATAGTGGACGGTATATTGAATTGCTGGATCATTTTCGTCCGATACTGGACAAGTGGAAGGAAGAACATCTCCAAGTACGATGTAGGTGAATCTGGTTAAACTTAGAATTTAACCCATGACCGGAATAATTCTTGCGCGTCTGAAACTAACGGAATACACACAGCACTCAAGAAACAGTACTTTGATATCCTCTTCATCGAATATCATTTTGTCCGAGTCTATACGCATTCCGTCGGAATGCAAGCAGTGGTGGAGCGGGTGCTCGCGGACAGCGATCCTCACGCGGAAGAGGTCCGCGCGCTGAACATTGACCCGATTGACTACGAATACATTCAGGAAGTTATTGATGGATGCTGTCAGATACTACAAAAGGTAATCCAACTGGCTGAGAATGGGGTATTACGATTCTGCCCCGTCCGGATATTCCTCCGTATCACGAGCTCGTCCATCTTTCTCATGAAGGCTCTTAGTTTGGGAACACGCCAATCGACGCTGCGAGAGTCATTGGATGTTCTCGAGCGGAGTATACAAGCGCTAAGGTCAAACGCCTTGGATGATATCCATTTGAGTACTCGCTATGCTGCGCTCTTAGACATGCATGTCGCACGTTTGCGGCGGAATCTACTGGCATCATCAAAGACTGTCAAGAGTAACCAGGGAACAGCCTCAAGACCTTCCATGGGTGTCCCATCGAGCACCGATCACAGTAACAATACACCTATGATGGATATTTCGATGTCTCAAAACATGTCTGATATGGGGTACATCCCGTCCCTCAACGATGTCGCGGCTGATGATTGGCTTTCTTTGCCATTCGACCCATCGATGGCACCGTTTGGTATCAGTAGTGCAGGACAATTCCCTGCATATGAAGGAGGTGCTTTGAACTTTATTTGGAATTTGCCGTCTTGAGTTCTCTCAAGATAACGCTTGCCACATGACGTGGAACGTATGTACATAGATGTGAATATCCTTCCTTGGGTTTTGGATAAATTTTTGAACCATGGGCTGTTCTAGCATAATGCCCAATAGAAAGCAAGGCCAACAAGGTTTTCTTTTCCATTGCTTTGCCACAGAGTATCGAGACTACGGGAAAAGTCGTAGTTCTTCCATGCATCGCGAGAAAAGTTTGTTTTGATACGAGCGGAAACCGGGGGTGTTATCTGCACGTGATCTCATTCCCCGTCCGAAGTCACGTTTTCCGGGCGAAAAAACGCCATCTAAAAAGATTGCTGCGATCCGCCAACTTGCTCCATCGCCGACCTCATTGTCCCCACAAAAGACATCCCCTTCCGCGGTTTAACGATTAGAGGACGTTACTTGGCGACACTTCATCATCGTTAATACATACGCCTTCGATCCCATCCTCCCTCGAACGAGCCACAACCTATCCAGGTCATCAGCAACCGCTCGATCCATTGACACATCGCATCTCACAGACCGTGTAGCCTGTCAGGACAGTAGCTACTCGTGCTTACGGATCTACCGCCCGCTTAATATCATCTACTCGTCTCTTTATATCTTTTCACATTCGCTATGGATCACTCCAGAGATCCCTGCCCCTGGGTTGCCCTGAGTGATTTCGGTGGTGCTTTCTGTATGGGTGTATGTATTCGAATCGAGGTCCAATCGCGCTATTTTACTGGACTATCGGGCTAATAAGATGAAACTATAGGCAATTGGTGGTGCAGTATGGCACGGTATCAAGGGTTTCAGAAACAGCCCCTACGGAGAGCGTCGGATAGGAGCCCTCACAGCCATCAAGGCTCGCGCGCCTGTCCTCGGTGGTAACTTCGGTGTGTGGGGTGGTATGTTCTCGACATTCGACTGTGCAATCAAGGGAATCCGGAAGAAGGAGGACCCTTACAATGCTAGTATGTGTACCTTATTTCGCGATTTACTGGACAGCGTCTGACTAATCGATTTTCTTTGTTACAGTTATCGCTGGTTTTTTCACTGGTGGTGCTTTGGCTGTCCGTGGTGGTGTGAAGGCTGCCAGAAACTCCGCCATCATGTGTGCTGTTTTCCTGGCTGTCATTGAGGGTGTCGGTATTGGTTTCCAGAGAATGATGGCAGACAACACAAAACTAGAGGTGAGCTTGTTCTAGCGTCTTCTTTCGGGAGCAGCTTGGTTTCCGGACTATCCGCTTGCATGAGTTTTAAGCTAACTTGGCATGTTTTAGCTCCCTCCTGCTCCCCCATCTGGCGACAAGGTCGCTGCATAAATCAACCCCCAGCTACGATCCCTCCTTCCCGAATCCGATCTATATGCTACATTATTATCACGTATCTCTCTTCTCAGGTGTTGGGTGTGGTCATCATTTCTGGGGGCATACTATAGAGGTTGCTATTCCTATTGTGCTTCTATCCCTGCTCTTAATCCTCTTGTATTGTTTTAGCCTGGTTTGTTGGAGTGCACAGCATTGCATTCGCATGTTCATTACGTTGATGGAGGAAAAAGAATCTTCGACGCCGGTCTTGGGGTTTCCAATGCTGGACTTTCTTGTATATTAACTTCCGATAAATGGTATAATGTGATATCAGTCTCCTATACACTGCAGTCTACCAATGATGATGCTCGGATATCTCCCTCTAGAGTCCGATGAATACATCACTATAAATGAGAAAGAACAGGAACAAGGAGGAATCAGATGCATAGTACCAGCGCCATGCTTATCTCTCTGGTTATCGGCGGGTAAGTCATTCCTTCCAACCCCAGATCATTCCGAGATAAGAAACCAGAACAATAAGACTCCATCCTAGAAATTACCTCTAAAGAATCAATTACTCATTATCTACCAGGGTAACCAATATCTATTCCAATCCTTCCAAGCCAAAAGGACCAACCAAACTCTAACCCCAAACCCTGTCTCTCCAACCGCCCAAAACCTGCATATAAGAACCCGCCCCCCGCAACCAACAAACACTGCCCGCCATACCGCTTCCAACAACACCAACATCATCACAATAGATAAATCCAAATCCAAAATGTCTCAACCCAACCCCAACTCTAAAACAGGAAAACCACTCTTCAAACCAACCCTGATAATCCACGGCGGCGCGGGCGCCCTCAAAAGATCCACCCTTCCCCCATCCCTCTACGCCTAATACTAAACTTCCCTGCTCACTTACCTCCGCTCCACGCACGCCCTTCTCAAATCCGGCTCCACAGCCCTAGACGCCGCAGTCCACGCCGTAACCCTCCTCGAAGACGATGAACTCTTCAACTGCGGCCGCGGAAGCGTCTTCACTTCCGCCGGGACCATTGAAATGGAAGCCTCTCTCATGGTAACATCTCTCGTCTCCGACGATTCCTCTCCCGATTACCCAGGGTCGATCAAGAGGGGCGCAGGCGTTATGGGGTTGAAGAACGTTCGACACCCGATTCTGGCCGCCAAGGAGTCACTCTTACGGACCGGATCTAGGGTAAATGGAAGTGAGGACGGGGGCAGCATGCATCCGCAGCTTGTGGCACCGTATGTGGAGATGAAGGCCAGGGAGTGGGGGCTGGAGTTCATGCCTGATGAGTGGTTCTGGACGCAACGACGGTGGGACGAGCATCTCCGGGGTCTGCGGGAGGAGCCTGAGCCGGTCAGTTTTAGTCAGGGGACGGTGGGGTGTGTTTGTCTGGATATGTGGGGTGGGGTGGCTGTTGCGACGAGTACTGGGGGGCGGACGAATAAGTGGCCTGGACGGATTGGGGATACGCCGACTTTGGGGAGTGGGTTTTGGGCGGAGGGGTGGGACGTTCAGTGTAATACTGTAGAAGATGGTGAGGAGGGTGAAGGGGGAGGGTTGTTGGATGCGGTGTTGGGGGGTTGTTTGTCGTTCTTTAATAGCAGGGAAAGGAGTAGGGGCTATGCGTCTTTGCCTATGGACGTTCCTTTGGAGAGAGGGCTGGGGGAGAAGATGGTGATGTGTTCTAGTCCGGAGAATAGAGTCAAGCGACGGGCTGTTGCTGTTTCGGGTACTGGGAATGGGGATTCTTTTCTGAGGGTTGCGGCGGCCAGGACGGCCTGTGCTATGGTTCGTTTTTCGGAGCGGACGCCCACGCTGGCTGATGCTGTTTCTGCTGTTGCTGGGCCAGGTGGTGAGTTGCAGCGTTCGGCTGGGGGGCGTTGGGGGGTTACCGGGGAGGGTGAAGGGGGGATTATTGGGATTGAGGCGGAGGTGGAAGTCGATAAGGATACGGGTGTGCCTGTGTCTGGGGTGGGGTTGGGACGGGGGAAGGTGGTGTTTGATTTCAATTGCGGAGGGATGTGGAGGACGTGGGTGGAGGAAGATGGCAATGGGAACGATATGGAGAATGTGATGGTCTTTAGAGAGCCGTATTAAATAAGTTATTCAGACTAGACTTTTGTTTGTGGATTTGTGGTACTATTCTGTCCCATTCTTGTTCAGGTTTGATGCTGGAGGAGCCTGTAGCTTGATAGAGTGAAATATAAAGCAGAAAAATGAGAAATATAAGAAGTGATATCATGATAGAAACGAATGCCTCAACCGCCAAAGGAACACCAACCATTTCCATAGTGAGTTGCCACAGCTAGATCCCTAATTCGTAGATATCCAAGCAGTAAGTAGATCGATATTAATGTACAAAAATGAATTCAACAGGGTCATTTCGTCACCACCCATCTATAGTAGTAAACTTAGCAAGCACACCGTCTTTAGGGCAGACAGTCGCTTGTTGTCGGACTTCAAGTGGAGCATTGGGATTCTTCAGCTCCATATGGTACTTGCCCACAACGACGGCCACCATACAGGCCAGCTCTGCTTTAGCGAATCCCTGGCCGATGCAGCTCCGTGGTCCGTGTAAAAACGTAAGGTTGGCATAATTGCTGTCAGCACCACCATTGTTGGCCCGACCAGGGCCTAGCCAGCGTTCTGGGTCAAACTTGTCGGCGTCGGGGCCCCAGAACTCTTTGCTCTTATTGATGATTTCGGGGGCAATCAGAAATAATGTGCCTTTTGGAATGGGCTCTCCAATGATCGTTGTGTCTCGACTAGCACAGCGGATAGTGGCAGGCACAGACGGGTGAAAGCGAAGGACTTCATTACAGAATGCATTGAGATATGGGAGATTATCGATATCGGCAGCAGCAGGCGGCTGGGGGTTCTCTGTCGAGATAGACGGGAGGTTTGCACGGATCTCTTCGCGGAGTCGGTTCTGTATCTCGGGGTGTTTGCATAAGGCGTATACACACCACTGTAAGGCAGTTGATGTGGTTTCATGTCCGGCCCCCAAGAAGGTCATCATTTGGTCTACCAGCTCCTCCTCGGTGAAATTCCCGCTTCGCAGGGCAACAGAGACAATATCAATATCTTCTGAGGTGGAGGACCCACTTTCCCATTTCGCTCTCTTCTGCCGGATCATCTGTCGTGCTACATCTCGGATGGTTTCAGAACTTCGCTCAATACTCCTGTTCCTCTCGAGTGGCAGGTCATGAACGAAGGCAGGGTCGCCCAGGAGCAGAGTCAGGAGGAAGATAATCTTCATGTACAATGGCGGTTCACTCATCAGGTTCTGATACGTTCTCACGAGCTTGTTGTTAGGGTCACGAAGAGATTGGAAGTCATGGTCCATTCCGGCAACCCCAACGATATCGAGCGCCGTCCTACTGGCGTACGCTCCCATACGGAGGACATTGTCCGTTGGATCAGCCTTTTTTCGCAGGTCTTCGTCCATTACCCTCACCATTTCGATACTCTTTGACCAGAAGATCGGATACATCTCTTTAACATGGCGATAAGCGAATGCCGGAAGAAGGTTCTTTTTAGATTTCTATTGCAAGTTAGCCACAACAGGAGACATAGTAAATGATGGTCTATGTCCGGACCTTATGATCATCCCCTTCCACAAGGAGCAACCCATGTTCCCCGGCTAAACGTTTGAGGCTTGCCCTGATGAATTCAGGTTTCGGGAAGTCGTACGACTTGGTGACCAGAATTTCTTTCAAAGCTCGTGGGCCCACTGGTAAAATGCGCTCTAGATTAATAGAGACATAATAGCGGATCAATCCGTCATTTGGAACATTTTCCAGCCATTTACGCATATGCTCATAAGGCGCCTCCAAAAAGACTGTGTCGGAATTGCCTGTGAGCCACGATCGACCCTGTGCCACCATTCATTAGAAATCCCACAGCCACCGGCGTCGGTAGAAAACTTACGGGAGGCGATGGAATTTTCTTGATCGGCGTGAAAAAGTCTGGATACAGCACCCAATTATAGAAAACCTTGAGCAGAGAGACCAGGATCGATAGAAGGATGAAATTGCCGAAGGTCGATTTGGCGATTGCATACGCAGCGATCGCGATATAGACCGTCGCCCAGGGGAGTCCCGTCATTGTGAGCAGAGGCTGCGGTCACTCCGGAGCCTGGATTAGATCAAAGAGAGATTTTGATTGTCGTAGAGAGGTGTCACGGGGCAACTTCATGGGGCTTTAAATAGTTCGGGATAGAACAATGGGTTACAGCCGTTAAGGAGAGAGTTCAGTCACCTATTGAAATCGATATTCACGATGTCTTTGTTGCTGACAGACGATCTGCAGCCCGACCACTGGTCAGTGCGGTTGGCTGAAAGTTACCTAGGTACAACAACAATGAAAACCAACTTGGTCTCCACCGCTGCGCCGAACTGAATCAATCGGGTTTCAAAGCGACTCGATGCGTTGCGGATCTTTCTTTTCAGGGAACAGTCTCGCCGCTCGTGCTCGTTTTATATCCTTGAGGAACGAGACCCATTGCGGCTCCTTCAAACCATCTCAACTCAAATCTGAGGCCACTGTCCGAAATATTTTATTATTTATCGTTGTGACCTTTCCGTTGGTTGTGATGTGGATCGATGGAACGGGGGAACTAAATCTCAAAGCGAGCACCGCCATTGGTTCCTCAGGCACGGATCATGTTATCTAAGTGCTACAGTAGGCCAATAGGAGCCTCCCTCATCGGGTCCCACCCTATGGAAAAGGCATCGAAAAGAGAGGCCAGGCAGAAGGCTCAAAATTAGTTCAAGAAACCCATTATATAGAATGGACCTCAATGCTCGCTAGGTTTCACTGCTGTTGCACATGGCCGGTGGTGATTGTGAGATTCTTACAGCATTCGAAACAATGCCGAATAAACGGAATCTGCGGGATCTCGGGTCTCACTAAGATCCAATAGTTTTCACTGACACTCCTTATGTTGATTCAGTCAACTTTTCAAGGCAAATACGTAGGAGATGTCTACGAGTCAGACACACGTAGCAGGATCCGGATTGAAGACATTGCCGAATGCACGGATGTCCACCCTAAGCTTTGTGCCTCCTCCCAGTTCGGCCGGAGTTCCTGCAATACAATCTCAGCTTTTATGTACGATATTCGAGCACACCTCGATATATTGATACCGGAGTGATTTGAAATTCTCACAGAGAGTACGCTAATTATTATTATTATTATTATTATTATTATTATTATTATTATTATTATTATTATTATTATTATTATTATTATTATTACTATTATTTATTTTTAATCCTTCTCCATTACCTTTTCCTTTATTTTTCTCCCTCTTCCTGTTCTCATTGTTCAACATGAGCTTCGGATACTCCCAAAGTGTACGCAATCCGCCAAGCATTGAACAATACTAGGTTAGACGTCCAATGACCATTCAGGGCCTTTCTATTGTACAGATCATGCCGCTCTAAACCGACGGTAGCAAGAGATGCCGCTTTCAGGCATGTGTTGCCTGTTTATTTTGCGAATTCGAAATGATCAGATCTTTTCTCATTCTATGCCGAGGTGAAGATGAGTGTGTTATAATCCGAATCAGGCGATACCCGTTGCATCCGAGGACTCTACCAGGTGACATCATCATTTCATCGCAACTCATTGGACATATTATTCATGCAGAGACCAAAATAGACTTTATGAACTCAAAAAGGCATACGATTGAGAGTCGAGAAATGATACCATCTCGTCTATTTTTACCCCGTCGACCGCAGCGGCACCCTCGTCCACCGAACCATCGAACTTTTCTTCGTTGAGTCGAACATCATGAACTCGCGAGAACTTCCGGATATTGTAAACAAAGCTGCACCTGGCATCTCCTACTTTACACCCGCCCAAGAGCCTCCCGCGGGAACAGCAGCCGACCCGCAGTCAGATGGAACGACCCCTCCTAAGCTGTTCCAACCCCTCTCCGTGCGGGGGTTGACCTTTCATAATCGCATCGGAGTAAAGAACCGCCATCACCTGGTTATCAAACGGTTATGCTGACAATACTTTGAAATGCATAGCTTTCGCCGTTGTGTCAGTATTCAGGTGACGATGGCCATATGACAGACTGGCATGTGGCCCATCTAGGGGGAATTGCCCAGCGTGGACCGGGGTTCCTCATGGTTGAGGCAACTGCGGTTGAACCCGAGGGCCGTATCACCCCCGAAGATCTGGGATTGTGGAAAGATTCGCAGATCGAACCTTTGCGTCGCGTCATTGAGTTCGTCCACAGCCAAAACCAGCTGATTGGGGTTCAAATCGCCCACGCCGGCCGCAAGGCAAGCACGGTTGCCCCATGGCTATCCATGAATGACACTGCCTCTAAAAATGTAGGCGGCTGGCCGGATCATGTTAAAGGTCCGACTGATGCTCCGTTCAATGTTCGGAACCCTACGCCCAAGGAGATGTCAAAGCAAGATATCGAAAACTTGAAAGTCGCATGGGTGAGCGCAGTTAAACGAGCTGTGAAGGCGGGTGCGGACTTTGTTGAGGTTCATAACGCACATGGGTATCTCCTCATGTCGTTCCTTTCCCCCGCCGTGAATAAGAGAACGGATGAATATGGCGGAAGCTTTGAAAATCGCATTCGCCTCAGTATGGAGATTGCCAAGCTGACCAGAGAGGCGGTTCCCGAGGACAAACCCGTGTTTCTGCGCGTGTCCGCCACCGACTGGTTAGAAGAGTCGAGGCCGTCAGAGCCCAGCTGGAAAGTAGAGGACACCATCAAGTTTGCCCAAACGCTCGCCGAGAGCGGCTACATTGACTTGATTGACATCAGCAGCGGTGGCACTCACCAGGCGCAACACATCCATGCGAAACCAGGCTTCCAGGCTCCATTTGCTGTCGCTGTCAAACGGGCAGTTGGCGATAAGCTAAAGGTAGGGTCAGTGGGCATGATCGACTCGGCCCAGCTGGCTAACTCCTTGTTGGAGAAGGAGGGTCTGGATTTTGTCATGGTCGGCCGTGGTTTTCAAAAGAATCCGGGACTAGTTTGGACTTGGGCTGATGATCTGAATGTGGAGATCTCAATGGCTAACCAGATTCGATGGGGATTCTCTCGCCGTGGCGCTGGACCTTTCCTGAGGAAGCGACAGGAAAAAATATAGAGCTAGACGGTATATGGCTGGTGAGGTTTACACATAGATATAGGATAGCTTTGGATGAAATATACACCAACTAGAGGTCCATCAATCTAGATAGAACTACTTCAGCTTTAGTCCAAGGTTATGTGTCGCTCATTGATAGTACTGAATGCTTTTAATCTATAATCGTAACTTCAATCATGTCCCGGCCATATTTACATAAATCCGGTCCTCAAAGTAGGAACAGCAAAAGAAACCTCGGTATATACATGAGTCGAGCGCTGTATAAGCATGAAACCAATCGCTTAATATATGTGGAAGCAGCCCCTTGTTCACTTTGAACATGGCGCTGTACGGCGCACGTGCGCCTAAGCATTTAATTTATCCGACCACCGGGTTGAAAGAACCCCACTACAAGTGATGACGCGGTTCAAGCACATTCTCATCACGTATTTCTGCAGAATATTTAACTTAGTTTTTAAGGTTTCATCTTTTTGCAATGATAAAGAAAGGGACTGAAGTGAAAAACATTGGGTATCTTACCATTCCAGGCCTCCAGGGCAGCTTTCTCGGCATCCCATCCCCATAAGAAATTCTGCGTTTCACGATCTGTCCATCGATCAGGATTAGACCCGCCGGTCATCGATAGACGGAACTGCTCGTCTCGAGCCTGCTGTTCTGGCCCGTCAGGAAGATGCAGCGTGATACGGTTCGCCGAGCCGGACTGCTGAACTGTCTCCGCGCGTTGTTTCCGGGACTTTTCGTACGCCTGGAGGGCCATAGGAATTTCATTTTTGGATGAAATTGTTGATAAAAGGACACCTAGGGCGGCAGCATCTTCGACAGCCTGCGCGGCGCCTTGAGCGACGTATGGCCTGAATGGGACGTTAGTTGGATAGACCTCTCGTAAGTAAATAGAGGGGGACTGACAGCATAGGATGGCAAGCGTCACCAATTAACGCCACACTACCTTTAATCCAAGTTTTCAATGGAGAATGCAAACAGAGCTTCCACTCAAGAACTTCATCTTCCGCGACTAAGTCAATGAGCTTCCGCACCCTTCGATCCCAGCCGCGATAGTTGTCAACCATTTCTTCCTTCGAACCTTTGGTGGTCCACGACTCCTCCACGCCATGTCCATCCGGATGAAGTAGTACCACGTTGAAGAGCTCATGCTTGCGAACGGGATAGGCAATGATGTGGCGCTCAGGACCGAGCCAACGAGTTGCTTGTGGCTCGTCCACTAGTTTTCTCAATTCTGGATCTTTTTCCATCGCGCTTCGTGGCAACATGATCCGATAGGCTGCATCGCCTGTTGGGATGGCCTTAGAGGGCGTGTCCTCGCCAAGTAGGTGGCCGCGGATGGTAGATTTAATGCCGTCAGCTGCTATCACAATATCCCCTTGGATAACAGTGTCATCGGCTAACGTCACAGATGCTGGGTCAAATTGAACATCGGTGACGGTCGAGTTTACTCGAAGTTCCACATTTGGTAGCACCAGCGCTCGCTCAATTAGGGCGTTATGGAGATCTGCACGATGAATAACTACCTGCTGACCGTATGTCTTGTTTACGGGCATCGTCCCTAAAAGACTACCGTCTTGCCACCGGCGGACATGGATATGCTCCAGGGCAACGTCTTTAGAGTGAATTAACGGAGATACGCCCCAGCCTTGTTTTGAATCAGCAACATCCTCAATTCGAGAGTATCAGAAAATACTCACGGTCAAAAATCCGTAACATATTCGGGGAAACTTGAATACCGGCACCGACCTCCAGGAGCTATACATGGGTCTGATTAGCAAATATTTCGACAGCAGAGGGGGCCTTTGCTGCATACTTTCGGAGCAGATTCCAGAATTATGACATGGTGTCCTTTTGACCCCAAAGTCAGAGCTGCTGCCATGCCACCAATTCCTGTATCCATCAGCGTCAAAACTTTCTTCCAACTCCCAGAAAAATGGGAAGCATACCGGCCCTATACTAAGATTAGCACGACCATTTCGACCACATCAAGAATGTCAAATTTCCAACCTACCCAACAACAATCACCTGGAGAGGTGTCTTCGCCTGTGCTACCATGGTGACAAGAAGCCCGTGGAACGTCAAACTACCAATCTAAAGGATCGACTCTGGGGAATGGAGAGATAGGCCAGGCTCTTGACGAATGACCTTTACCAAGAAAGCCAAGTGTTGCGTGAAGAGAAAGGTCACACTATGCATTCGCCACAGACTTGAGCAACATCGACCATGGACAATGGACTAAATAAGAATGATGGATGACGGGGACAAAGATATTATTTAGTCTCACGGACACCCCGATCTGTTCTACCGGAACTAACGGGAGGCTACTAAAACTAGAACCATCTCCACCATGGGGAGTACCAGGAAAATAAAGCGGCTGCTAGCCATTGATACCCTGCCAGGGGTGTACATAAGTGTAAAGTACGTATTGCCAACCCTCCCTTGTGGTCTGACTCGTGCGAACAATGCAAGGCGAAGGCGCTATCTCCCGCCTTCCTGAATCTTTATTTTTCTTCTATAACGAAGGGTACCCCGGTCAACAGATAAACGCCCATTCTAAATCAGAACGCTATACACTCCGGGTTGTAGTACAGAAAAAAAAAAAAGGGACAAATAGATTATGAGCCGATGGGTGGCGCCGCTCGGTAAAGGGCGGTGGATAACCCCCACGAGTAAGCGGCGACGGGGAAGGACATCAATCTCCAAAGCTTCTACTGTGCCGGCTTTCCAGCGACCCTCCATCTGCCGAGGCTTCGCCCGCTCCCCCAGGGCATGCGCAAGAGGACGTTGTCTCTAACCCCAAAATCAGTCTGTTTCCGACCCACATCGCTGCACTGTTGACGCAGACGTCAAAATCTGGTGTTTAGCACAATCGCATCTCCGGCAAAAATTTGGAGTACACATTGCCGATATCGCTGTACACCCATAGCTTTTGCTAATCACTTTGTTACTTTTCCAAGTCAATGGTTACAATGCCTTGCAGGGCATTTGTCGGCCAAACCCGCCCACTGCTTTTTAGTTATTTGAAATGGATTGTTTGCGCCATTTCTTGTCACTCGCGTGGCTTTAATTTTTCTCGGTTTTTTATCTTTCTTTTTTAATTTTGCTTTCCCTTCAGCTCCTCAGTTCAATTGATATTTACTATCAACGCCTTCAGCTTACAATGAGGCAGTGTTGTTCTCATAGTCCTGTCATGATCATGGAGCAAGGGCACAATATGCAAGGAGTTGAAAAAGCTCCTAAAATTGCCAACCAATGGGGGTTTTGCTGATCTGCTGAAGACTGCTGTGGTTGGCTCATCGCAGATCCCTAACCCTAGAATCAATCCCCTTCTGCCGTATGGTCTCCACATACGGCCTCGAACCCATGAATTGTCCACCATCGGCCCGGGCTTCTCTGACTGCTTCCCCTTCTGGGAAGGTAATATTTATTACCTATCATGCTACCTCCTTGTCTGACCACCACCTCCCAGCCAACGGCGCTCTAGGCCCTTGTTACACGGTTTGAAAGAGCACCTGTTCGTCATACCGTTGATCATGGGGCCTTCAATTCTCCTTCTCGCCTGCATGGTAGCCATTGATACCATCCATGATTACTAGGAGAAGATCCCGGTCCTGCGACCTACAGCATTAAAACCGCTCTTTGTTGCGGTAATGGCTGAAACATTGCCCTTGTAGCTCGAAGGAGATACGGATATGGCGCACAGTGTTCAAGCACGCCTTTCAGGCCGCTCAAGGAATTCTCGACTCAATGATAACGCTGGGAAAGTTCATTGACAATGAATCTCACATAGAGAACTTGCATTAGTCGAGCGATCCGATTATAAATGAGTAGTATTAATGCTTACAATCTAAATCCGGATGGAAAGGTGCGACAGGGAGCTGTTACCTTTCAATAGATACATTAGCAACAATTGTCCGTGTTCCATGGGAAGAAACGTCACCGTGCATGTTAACAGCAGCAGGGTCTTCATAATACTATCAAATATAGATTCCCGGCGAGGTATCCCTGCCATCAGCATTGAGGGGTATTGTTTGATCAGTTCCCCGGTTTTGGCGGGCGGTAATCGCGCGTCAGAGTGGGATTTCTCAGTATCCTTGGTATATCGGCTGAGGCTGTCTTGTTCCCTAGGTCCGTCCAGGTGGAGGCTTAGGCGCTCGTAGTATGTTGCCATTTGGGGAGCATGTTCATCTTATTACGAGTCAATTAAGGTTGCGTGCAGGGATCTTATCTTCGATATCAATGAGTCAAAATTTGGCTGCGACTGGTTGTCCTAAATAAGTCCAGACAAAAGGACACCACTGATAGACACAGTATAGGAATAATTGGAATGACTGTGGAACTCATGCTCTATCAAGCAGTTGCATGAAGGGTCCAGGAATATGACACGAGAGTAGGTAATCCATTGTCGATGATCTGAAACAACCATACATGTACTGCTTACGCGAGTCTTATCAAGTATTCGCGTGAAGCATGTGCTCTCGTCCTTTCGTAGAGAAGAAAGCTTGTGATCTATTAGGTTGAGTCTAAGATTAATGGGCAGTAGGAAGCTTAGCGCTCCCTTTCCATATGTCCCACGCCATCAGCGGGTCATTATGCGTCCGTCTATTCCGTTAACATCTCAACCCACCATAACGGACTGTAGACGTACGAAGTAGTAGCACATAACTTCTCAAAAGCACCATACAAATTCTCTAAAGCTCTTCTTCATGTGGAAGGCTCTGAAGTAAGGAACAACAACGATACGACAACATGTTTGAAAGGCTAATCAGTTTGAAGGATTGCCCGGATGATTCCCACTCAATGACCCTACTTACACGTATGACATACAGAAACACCCTGATACGCCAGAACAATGATCACATAAGGACAGAACAAGCTCTGACTCAGTATGATTTCTCTGAGAGTGTATTAGCGTGAGGCGCTCAGGCTCCTGACCAGGGCCGCCGGAGTATAAACCCCCCCTCATTTCCTCTTCCTTTAGTTCCTCACAACCCGTTACGACGTCCCACACCGAGCCAGTGTGAGTTATGCTACTGCAGAAAACCTGCTAATAGACGCCTTCACTAGTAAACCATTCTCTGCTTATAAGAGAAGCCGCCGTCGATGGAGAAGAAACGCCTGCGGAAAAGACTACTTGAAGCACCGCATTTCCCGCTGGTCGCCACCGTTCACGATGCAGGCTGTATGGGTATATCTCAGGCCCCCCTTTCAATGGTGGCTATCGCATTAATCCAGGTGAAATGGGGGAGATTTGTCGGTCGCGGCATGTATATTTTCTTACCTTTCTTCCAGAAGCTGTTGATCGTCCGCTGTCTCATTTCGTACCTGGATTGAAATCGGATGGGCCACTGTGCACTGAGTGTGTATCTTATATGATTTTCCGATGTGATTAGCTGTGGACTATGATACCCGCAAAGTAATGATATAGTAAGAAGTCTGCCGGTTTATTACTTGGTTCAGGGAGGTAGGTCTCCTGTGAAAAAATTACCTACAAGGCTACCTACCTCGGACTACTAGCAAAGCAGCAAGAGGTGAATTGGGCTGGTGCTCGGGCGATATCTCAGAGGGTAAAAGGCCGTTTCTGTTCTCGCACGATGTTCTTCACAAGATTGAACTTAATAGCGCAGGCGCTTCGGCATCAGTGGAACTGATGGGAGGCGTCCAGTGCATGGTCGCCAGTCATCATTGCGAGCCCGTGGATTGGCGGGTCACGAGAAATTCGCACAACTGGAACGCATCGTCCCAAAGGCGGGGGATGAGTTCGTGCGGGCGCATGCCCGAACTAAACAATAAGAGCTGGAGCTCTCTCGCGCATGGCCATTTGATACGTCAGATCGTGGTACAGAAGAAACGCCTGAACAGTCAGGTTGCTTGAACGAAGAGATATCTATTTATTATACAGATAACCCCCTTCTCACTCATTCGCAGGTCTGGTTTGCGGAAGCCACGGATGGGAAAGTAGATCCTCCGCCGTCGTCCGGTCCTCAGGCCTCCAGTGCAGCATTTTAGATATAAGGTCTACAAATAGGGGTATTCCGCCGTCATCATCAATTTCTTTAGCCATGGAGAACAGGTCCTTTTTCCCGATGAGCTCGGGGAATTTGAATTGTCCTGTCAAATGAGTTAGCCTCGTCTATTTAGGACACAGCTAGCATACCTTTAGCGTCAAAATACCGAGATGTTTCTTTTCCCCGGCCGAGAAGATCAGGTGGAGGGGGCCCCAGGAGGGAAATGATCTGACCTAGATGGGCTTCGTCTGCAGAGCCTGAGCCGCGCGAGTCCGATGTTGTGTCGAAGGGCCCGCGGCCATAAAACAGGTCCCAAAGCTGATAGACCATTAGTGGCGATCGTGATTATGATAACGAGGTCTTTACCATAACTCCCAAGTTCCAAATGTCAACGCTGTAGCTCCACTCGCCCCCGAGACAAACTTCCGGGGCCCGATATCCCTCTGGCTGGATGGGGTGGCTGTTTGGGGGGCCGTCACCGCGCACGGCAAGCCCAAAGTCAGTTATTACCGATCTACCCAGTTCGCTGGGCGACAGCCCCCAGAAATTCCGGGATAGGTATATGTCCCGACCGTCCACCTGTTTCCGTGGAGAGGGATTGTTCATCTCATCTTGTGCGACCGAGTCCAGGATAGACGAGTTGCGTAGGGCCAGTAAGATATTATCGGACTTGAGATCTTATTTGTCCGTTAGCAGTGACCGATCCTAGGAGTGGATCGGTTGAATGACTAGCTACCTGTGTGAATAACGTGGCATTCGGTGTGGAGGTACCGTAGCCCTTCTAGTATGAGTTTAGATACCGGTTTCAAGACGTCGAGAGGGATGGTGTTTCCTTCGAAACGACGCTTCAGCATCCATAGTGGTTCACAAAGCGCATCAAAGACCATGCAAATATGAGTGCCGCCGGGGCTAGAGACGCGAAACGAGTCTACCAAGGTGGCGACAAGGTTGCGACCTGGATGCTGGGGGTTTACTTTGGTTATATGCTCAGTAATGCGCAGCTCCTTTTCCGCAGACTCTTGGGATGCATAATTGTTTGCGTTAACTTTGATGGCCACATATCGGGGCGGAAGCCATCGCCATCTATGACAGTGTGAGATAAGGCTTGAATATATTATCAGATAAGCTTCACATACTGATGGAGATCGCGTGCCAGCCATACTGTCGAACTTGTTCCCCAGCCTATTTTGGCGGCGATTTGGTATCGGTTGTTGAGTATCTCATAAAGACGTACAGGATAGAAGTGCTGAGGCTTATAATGGGGCGTGTGCTCTTCCTCAACCAGATCTGCCGTAGGGAGTAACTTCGCCGGGAGGGGGCAGGGTTTGCAGGGAACGGACTGAATAATTCTTCTAAGGTACATGTCTACTAAGAGATGAATAAGTTACTAGCTGCCCACCTGGGGTTGACTCTTGTTGTTGGTCGTGTTGAAAGCAGGGGAGGCGGGTTTATATAAGCGCAATGTGAGAGTCATGCACGGACCAACAAGCAACTTGTCAAGAAGGCCAGGAGAGAAAAAAGGCAGTGCCCTCACAATCGAGTTATCCCGAACACAATTTTACACCCTCTCGGCGTCAGCTCAATCAAAGGGATGGGTGTCCACCGCGAGAATTCTTCTGCAGCGAGATCTATAGGTCCTTAAACTATGAGACCCAATGGCGCGCTCCTACAGTGGACGGTGAACAGAGCCAGCGAGTTAAACACGCACATTTAGATACGCTGGAATTCAAGATAGAACATCTTATACCGAGTAGAGAGAGAGTCCTTTTATTGAATGAGCCGATACCTTTAATAAAGACCGGCGTCTCCTTTTTCAGTCGCGCGTCTAATCTAGTATACAATAGAATCATATACTCTATACCTTATAGATTTTAGATGAAAGGCCCATGGCTGGGAGAGATCCTTTACGTATTCTATGCGGCAGATCCAATGACAGATTAATCATTTATACGTACTATTCTTAGTATTACTTCAGTCTGATCGATGGCTGATATTTACCATTACAAGACATCGCCTGATGGCACATGAAAAATCAGACTCGTTGTAAACTACAGTTCCGATATGTTTTTTGAATCAAAACATGTATCGAAAACATGAGGCTTCACTAGCTCATGAAGCAACTAGTCTTTGGCTATTTCCTCCTACGGGCACGTATGGCGTGGTTGGGAGCTTGACGCGGCATTAGCATCCACTTCCTGGGCCTTCCGGGCCGTCTATTGGATAGGTATACCGGGATATACTACCAGTAGTCTGATAAACAGCTTCAGTGGCTGCTTCTTGGAAAAGTGTGCATTTCATCACGTCTCTTACAGTATAACGACATACTACCATCCCAGCCACCTCACCCAGACATCAACTATCTTTGTAGCATCAGGGTCACTACTCGAGTCGACCACCAAGTACCACGCGTACATCGCCCCCGTTATGCACGCATGATTGGGATATACCTTGACAGTCTGGCCAACACTCAGGGGGATCTTCTTCGCAACATCCTCCGATTCCCACCTCAGAATACTGTGCTCCTGACTGATCCGATCAATAAACAAACGATCCCCCTGCTGGGTGGCTGGCAAGCCCCAAGGTCCAACAACCCCCCATCCTTTATAACTCGGACAAGGCTCACGCCCCATACCCAAAGTGCCCACAGCGACCAGTGCCTCCGGATATTCACGCTCCCCATCGTTATAAACACTGCAAGTCTCAGCCACCACATACGCACCCACCTCATCAAAGAACCTCTCGCGCACACCCCCCGCATTCGTACTCATCTGCTGCATATCCAGCAACGGATAATTTCCCGCATGCAACTCAACCCTAACCCGTCCCTTGAACGACCCCGTATCCGGCTCCTTCAGGAACTTCCTCAGCTCCTCAAACTCAGCATCATCTCCCTCGGCCACAGACTCCGCAGCAACAACCTGCGGCGTCGCACCCACACTGACAACCAACTCCCTATCCACGGGCAAAGCCCCCGCATAAGAATCCAAAGCAAGTAAACAAGCCTCAACCTCCCCCCTCAAATGCCTGAGTGCATCCCCCCGATTCCGTCCCCCATAACTCAAACTACTATGTGAGTAAACCCCGACCAATCTGCCGGCTCCCGTCTTCTCCATCTTCCCCAATTTCGAAAACAAGCCCCCCTTATCCATCGCCTTCGGTGGCAATCCAGCCCGATGATACCCACAATCAACCTTAAGAAAAACCCCTGCCGCGAACCCCGCAATCCGGGCAAAGGTATCTAGAAACTTGATTTGGTCCGGGTGATCAATCATCACCGAGACACTGTCCGGCCCAAGTTCTGCCGCTGCATGGGCCAACCGGGAAACCTGGGATGGGACGAGTGGGATCCCATATACGATATTCACTTTGCGGCCTTCGGACTGGAACTCTTTCAACAAGGGAACCAGACTCTCAATTTCTAGGACTGTGGAGGCCACGAAATTGATTTCCGGTAATGATGTCCCGACTTGGAGACGGGATAGTTCGGTTGTCTTTGAGCATTGTTATCATTGTTTAGTTTGGGGGTTGGGTTTTGGGGTGGGGTTTGCTACGGGAGATTTTTTTTTTTTGTTTCTTGGGCAGGGGGTGGACTGGTTACAGGGAGTTTGATGTATGGTTATTGAACTTACTTTGTGGCTTTTGACGTGGGCTCGAAATCCTACGCCTAGGGTTTGGATTGTCTGGAGCATTGAGTTGCAGTGGCGTTTGATGATGGCTAGGTCTAGCACGGCGGCGGGCTTAGGGACTTCAGAGAGGGTTTTGTGCAGGTAGAATTGTTTGAGAGCGTCTTTTGGTGGGACGGGGCGTTGTGGGATCATGGTGTCCATTTTTGTGGTTACAATTGATTGTATGGTATGTAAGGGAAAGAAGGGATGGGAGGGACATGGATGTGTATCTTCATACGGGGTTTTATAGATATATTTATTGGAGGGGTGGTTGTTTTAGTCCATGGATGGTGTGGGGATCTTGTTTGCTCTGTTTGGTTGGTTGTGCTGCTGAGGATTGGGCGGATGATTGTTTTACCTGATTGTTGTACCTGGTTTATTTAAAGGGGTACTCATAGGGCTATCTTCTATGGACTATTGGAGATATACAGAATAATGGGATATTCTCGTTTTGACTTGTTTGTTTGAACTATTTCGAAAAACTTTTGGTGATGTATCGACATGCAATCTGTGTATGTCCAGATAGGAGAATCTATCGAAGAGAAACAAATACCCTCCGATCTAGAGTGTGGTTGAACTTATAGAGTATCATTCCAACGCCGTATGATGCAATCACTATATAACAGGTAGTCCCGGACTTGGTCCGGCATAAGAGAACTAGGAGAGATAGAAAGGAAATGATGAGAACGAAAAGGTCGACCGTAAAATAACTTCGTACTGGTATCCGTCGGTCATGTGCTGGTCTTTGCTAATGATTTGTCATAAGGGAATCAAGTAAAATATGTACAGTGGCGTATACAATAGCGGTCATATGCTGTCGTTGGGAGATATAAAATGGGATATTTCAAGTTCAAGCCGTAAACATAAGGCGCAACCTGCTGGATCGCTTCTTCTTCTCTTTGGGTTGCGCGTCCCGGTCTGAGTGGTGAGAGTGATGTGAATGGCGGGAGTCCGCCTTCGACGGAGCTCTGGAAGGAGCCCTAGATGGAGCTCGGGAGGGTGCCTTCGATGGTGCCTTGCTTGGGGCTCTCGACGGCGCCTTAGATGGGGCCCTAGATGGCGCTTTCGATGGAATACCGAAGAAGGACTTAGTCGGTGCCTTGGAAGCCACGTAAGACTCTGGCCTTTCGTCCACTCGGGTAGGCGCGCGAGATCTTGGGGGGCGTGAACGATGAGACCGGTGAGACGATGCCCTCGATTCTTCGTCATCGAACTTGAAACGAGGATCCCGCATCATGCGTGCAGTGGTAACATCGACGCCGGACATCATAGCAGCAGTTGGGGTGATGAATTCACCCTCGACAGAGGTGCCGATACTTTCATCAGCTGCATCGGCGACACCTCGTCGCCACATTTCAACACCGCTAAGGCATTCGGTGTTGATCTCTACCATGTCATCCATACCAACGGACTCACTCGGTCTAGGGCCGGGGCCGCGATCTGGTCCTCGACTGACTTCGTTACCATTGCCGGACATATGCTTGATGATTTTGTAACCACCAAACATGACAATTGTCGCAGTGAGGCCAACACCGGCGGCGATGAGAAACTGCGGGCTGGCAAGCAGTGCGAAAACAGCAGGGGCTGCCGATTTGAGTGACGAAAGAGCGGCCGGGGCCATCTTCGAGGCAATGTTACTAATCTCGGCTAGAGTGAGTGCAACTGCAGCCATGGCATCGGGATTCTTTTGAAGATGAGCAATCGTGGTTGTGGCACTGTGGTGCACACAGTTAGCTTCCTCTATGAGCCACTGTGCGCGGTTTACTAGACCGCTCAGTTCCGGGTCCTCAATCTTCTGAAGTTGGGTTTGTTGTGGCGGAGCCTTGGTCAATGAGTGAGGATTATAGTCGCCGTACGCCAGGTCCATGTCGATTTGTGCATCAGACTTTGAGCGACTAGTTGTTGGCCGAGCTTCGGGACCCCGCGTGACGATATCATGATGAGTGTGCCGACGGACCAGGTCCTGCGGTCGGTTATAGTAAGAGTCCGGGCGCGACGCAACGGAACCGCGGTCTTGCTCATATTCATAGTCGTCATCGTAGTACTGCCGAGCATGGTGACTGCGGCCAGAATGATGTCGCGAACGACTTCTGCGCGAAGAGGCGACGGAGGGCGCATCGTCAATGGTATAATTTTGTATAGCCCTCAGAGCTTCTCTTTCGGCGATGATAGCATTCCGCTCTGATTGGAACTGGGCCTTGCGGGCGCTATATGCATTCTTGGCGTGACTGAAAACACCAAACAATTGTTTGCTCTGCCAGAGAAAGCTGTTAGCAAATGTCGTATGAACCGCGGGGGGCATGACACCTACCGTACTCACTACCTTGCCGGACTTATCAATCACGGCAACGGTCTCGCCGAACGGGGCCATTATAATTGATGAGCAGTATACCACTGCTTAGTGGTTGAAATGATGATCAATGTCGAGGTCACGACCGACTTCCTAGTCAATCGCGATGTTGATCCGTCCACATCAAAAGTCCTAAAGGATGCTGATAAGCGATCGCTTATAAAGTGATAAGCGAATAGCCCCGAGACGAGCGGTGTACAGGGTAATGTAATCGAGTATATAAATATCGAAACTAAGCCCACTGGGTGGAGAATCGACCCGATCTTTTAAACTTTGAGAAAGAAAATTATCGTTCTAGGCCCGGTAAGGAAACAAACGAAAAGCAGCAGGGCTGAATGATGAGTTCATATAATAAAGAATGCGATGGCGAAATTTCTATGAACGAAGAGCTGTTGCCTGATGGAAACAGTTTCCGCTAGGCTGTGGTCAGGGATATGTACAATCAGACGGCGATTTCCGGAGAGTTAACAAGTATATTGGAAAGTCAAACGACCACACGACACGGAATCGCTTTGCATCGGAGAAAAAGGCCACGAAGGAGGTGTTCTGATAAGTCAAATAATTGGAAGGGAAAAATTGGTAGAGGGGAAAAAATGAGGGGGCTGGGTGGGTTGAAAAAGGACGAGATAGCGACTCAGGCGCCTAAAATGGGCACGAAGCAACGAACAGGATTAAACACCGCCAAAAGCGTTTACGGTTGGGTGTCGATGACGCTCAGTAACAAGGCAGCCGATTTTGGGGAAAATGCCTTGGGGAAATAGACTGTGAATGGCTGTTCGTATAGATTATGCCGCGACCAATCGGTGGGGTCAGTGTTTGCTGTCACCGCACACCCTGACAGCCCTATTGGTGTCCTTGTGGGGTGCCAATCGCCTCATGGAGATCCGTTGGGTAGAAGGAGAGGGGAAGACAATGTTTTCGTTGTCTGTACCTGATAATGAGGCAAATAGTACGGTGTCCGAGTGTTTGCTCGGCGATGACGCATCCTATTTTCCCTTCGGAAAGAATCCATCCAGTTCATTCAACTAGAATAGAAACGAGCCTAGTCAGGGGAAGAGAAAAACCCCATGACATGGAAGGCACATGTCCGAAACTTCAAAGGAATGGCGGTGATGCTGGCTGGTGTGATTGGTCAAGGCCATCACCGCCACTGTGGCTGGTGATGTACCGCCACACCCACAGGGAGATAGTACCATACCGTACCATACGCAGGTCTACAATTCTGGGCTGCAAATATTTGCCATGTACCCGGACTGACGCATCACGGTTTTTATATAGAACATCAAATCGGATCCAAGGAGAAGGGCTGTACGATATGACTCCACAAAGATTGGTGGTGCTACTGATAATGAGACCATTAGATAGCTGCCCAGAAGGTCGTACAGCCAACCCGCAATATGCAGCGTAACCCGATCAATGCTGCGCAATGATGTTCAGGGGCTCGAATCAGACTCACTCTTAGTCGAATTCTGTGGACCACACTGACGGATCGATTCCATGCCCTTGAAGATTAATCTGCAGCTTCCCACTGATCGCAACCGTGCCCGGTTTCAATAGGGACCCCGTTATCTCACATATAGGGCCAGTATGCCACCCTTTCGAACTTCCTCGACCATTAAATTTCTTCGTACCCTGTACCGCACATCTCACTGATGGTTTTTGAACCATGTCTTCAAGCAAGAATGACGCATTAATAGCTCGTTTACTCTGGGAACCCAGGTCAGTTTATTTTCCCGTATGGATCCACGGATTTGCTATCCTTTTCCAGGGTGGATGTAAGTTTCGGGGTAGAAATAGAGACGAATGATGGCTCAGAGAATTGAAGAAAGTTTTAACGTGTTGACCGACCGCAGGCAGGAGTGTTGTGGCAGATATCCATTCCGCGAGAGAAAAGGTAGGTAATAAGTTGTTGCTTGACGGTGTTGTTGTTCCCTGGTGCACCGCCACACTTCTGCGCATTTGCCATACATCACCGCCATTGAAATCACGACATTTGCTCCAGTCCCAAGACCTTACCATTTTGGGACAATTGACTCAACTTCCTTTCTGCTTTCCCATGCAATAATCTTTTCCACTTTGATGTACTAAAAATCTGCAAATTTTGTATATCCGTTTCTCTCTTTGCCGTATATCCTCCAATAGTACTGGCTTATACAAAGGAAGAGTGGTTGCAAGAGTGTCACGTGGAACCACTCCGTTGATCAGTTGATATCCGAATAGAATACATTGGCTGAGACTTCTTCGGCCATTGCGTGTCAGCGATGGACCACACAGTACTACATGAATCGGATAGCACGTCCGAAATTGATGAACAGACCAAGACCTGGGAATCTGATCCGCGTTCTTTAACTACGCACCTCACCGACGATGAAACGAATAACCCCAATGCGATGATTGAATGTGGCATCGGCCACCGTGTTCAGGCCAGTCGGTCTGTCCTAGCACTAGTCTTAGACGATGACTGCGTGTTTGCTGGTCTCCAGGGTGGAGACATTGTAGTATGTGGTGGAACGATTTTTCCTTACTCCATTGCAACTCTAATTGGCTTACGTCCGATAGGCATGGTCCCTCCAGACATACGAGCTCGTGCTTTCTGTGCATGCTCACCAGGAAAGCGTTCTAGATCTTCATCTCTCCGAGGACAAAGAGTTGCTTTTCTCTAGCGGCGGAGATTCAGTCGTCAATGTAATTTACCCTTTAACGCGATTTATGCAGAGTGAGGCTTAACATGCATAGGTGTGGTCGACGAGGACCTTTGATCGCTTATACTCGATTCACTCCCACCATGATGTAGGTGATATTTTCGCAGTTGCCTACTCGCCAAGCTTGAAGACTATCTACTGCGCTGGCCAGAACACCAGTATCCAGGTAAGTTCTCATCTGACTTCGCTTGAATGAGCCTTCTGACGTGGCCCAGTGGTGTGATATCTCACAAGCTGATGCGGCTGCCACACAATTGTCAGCGGCTCACCTTTCGAGAAGGACCCATAGGTTTTTTGATTCTCGGGGCCCTGATGGCACTCGTGCCCCGAGGCCGGACGCGGGAGCGGACGGAAGCCATTCGGTCACCCAGGGTGGTCAAGTTCTCACCTTTAAGCGTGATCACCACAGGATATTTTCCCACCATGGTTATGTATACACGATGCTCCTCGTGCGAGGGCTGGTTGAGTCGGCACCTTCTGAGGAAGTACTTATCACCGGTGCTGGAGATGGCGTTGTCAAACTTTGGCGTCTGGATCAAGACAAATCCAACGCGGCGCCATCCCAAATGGCAAAGCTGCAAAATGGTGACCCAGTACTCTCTATCGCGGTCGACGGGTCATTTCTGTACTGTGGCCTCGCAGGTGGCGCATTAAACATCTGGAACCTAGATTCTCATCAGCTCGTTAAACGCATCACTAGACACACCGGCGATCTGTGGGCGGTTGATATTATCCATGGAGTGGCCGTGTGTGGTGACTCAAATGGTATCGTTAAGGTACTAACTTTCTATCCAATACTCCAGAAACCGTAGCTAACCTGTTTCTCAATTAGAAATTTAACTCTCGATTTGAGGAGGTTGGCAGCTGGACCGCTCATGAGGGAACAATGCTCGCGTCGGCCGCTGGTCGGCACAAAGACCGATTTATTTATGCTTCAGGAGGAAACGACAACACTGTTGGTATCTGGGATCTGACAGACGTGTCCCTAAAGCAGAATGAATTACCTCCAATCAACAACGGTAAGGGATGATGCGATCCTGAATAAGCATTGTTGTTAACGATATACAGATGAAATGGTTAACTGCCTTGCCAAGTTTGTCGCTTTCAAGACTGTTTCAGCTAGCCCCAAATTTGCGGGTGAATGCAATCAAGGTGCAGCGTTTCTACGAAGACACTGCATTTACCTGAGAGCCAAGACGAAACTTCTCACCACCGGAAAAGACACGAACCCGATTGTCTACGCACGGTTCAATGCAACTTCCTCGGAGAAGATTGACAAAACTATTTTGTTCTACGGCCACTACGATGTCGTCGGGGCCGATGCCAACCTTACCAAGTGGAAAACAGATCCCTACCAGCTTACTTCGATGGATGGTTTCCTATACGGCCGCGGTGTATCCGACAACAAGGGCCCCATCTTGGCTGCTTTATACGCGGCTGCAGATCTTGCACGCCAAAAGGCGCTCCGATGCAATATTGCTTTCCTCATCGAAGGTGAGGAAGAATCGGGCTCCCAGGGCTTCCATGAAACTGTTCGACGACACAAGGAGCAGATTGGTTCGGTGGACTACATCCTACTTGCCAACAGTTACTGGCTGGATGACTACAACCCATGTTTGACCTATGGACAACGTGGTGTCGTCCATGCAAACCTAATTGTAACCAGCGACCACCCCGACCTTCATAGCGGTATTGATGGAAGCGCATTGTTGGATGAACCGCTGAAGGACCTTACCTTGCTGATCGGCACTCTGGTGGGACCTAAAGGCCGCATTAATCTCCCCGACTTCCGGGACCGCGTCTTGCCTCTCCCCGAGGCCGAGAAGCAGCGATATGCGGAGATCGCGCAGATTCTTCTGCAGCAACACCCCGAGATTACCGACCGCGATGCCTTGATTGACTCACTTATGCATCGGTGGAGGGAGCCAGCCCTTACCATCCACTCCATCGAGGTGCCGGGCAATAGCAAGAGCACGACAACAACCATCTCACGCCGGGCGAAAGCCAGTGTATCTATCCGTTTAGTGCCCAACCAGGAAGCAGACGATGTTGCAGCAAGTTTGACCATGTATGCACAGGAGCAATTTGATCTCCTAGAATCGCAAAACGACCTGACGGTTGAGATCACGGGTAAGTCCGATCCCTGGTTAGGTGATCCGGACAACGAGATGTTCGAGACTCTTGCGGAGGCTATCACAGCAGCCTGGACGCCAGACACGCAGGACCAGAAACATCAATATCCCCCAGTTCAGCGAAACCAACAAGACCGAACGGTCAGCAAGCTGTCCAAGCAGCCAGGTCCTCGACTTACTCGGAAAGATTCTTCGGATAGTCTTGCTTCCCATATTGATCGTATTATCATGTCATCGACCACATCTTCAGCAAGGAAGGCAGAGACGCGCCAACGCAGCTCTCTCAGCGTGGGTGTACCCACATCATCGACACTGACTAGCAAATCCAGCCCCGCAGTTGTGTCGGGTGGTTCCACCAGAGAAACATCTCCAGCGCCTCAGGGAGAAACGCCTCCCCCTCCCGAACCGGTACCCGGGCCGTCTGGCGTCCGTCCTATATATATCCGTGAGGGAGGATCTATTCCGACAATCCGTTTCCTAGAGAAGGAATTCTCGGCGCCGGCAGCCAATCTTCCCTGCGGGCAGGCGAGTGATAATGCGCACTTGTACAATGAGAGACTGCGCGTGCAGAACTTGTACAAGAGCCGGGAGATCTTCAGCTATGTGTTTTCGCGCCTACCGGAGAGGGAACGGAAGTGATCCACGAAGAGGTGTTTTGGGTGGGATAAGCAGAGTTAGAGCATAATACTTAATGGAGCCAAAGTCGACGTCACTTTTAGCTGCAAATTGGCGAAACGATCTTGTATTCCTCAATTTCTTTTCAACATTGGTGAGGGTATAATTAAATTGAATGTTCATTTGATAAGGACGGAAAATAGCCCTCGGATCTTTTTGTAGGATTGACTAGAAAGAAAACCATCCTCAATGAAGCGCCCTGCAGTTTATTATGAAGAGTAGAAGTGAGTAGACTACTAGAGGATATCACACGAACGTTCCACCACAATTTATTGACTCAGAGCCAGATAACTTCATTGCCAAAAAACGTTAGACATCATCTTTACGTTATTCTTCTTTTCTTTCACATTGGATATCAACCCAGAGTAGAGCTACTTTTACATCAGTCTATGCCATAATCTTTTCCAGAAAGTATAGTAAACAAGATGTATTATGATTCGATTAGTATTGAGCAAGAAAAAGATACGCTAGGACAAGAGCAATCGAAGTAGGGGATGAGGCCGGACATGTAACTGAACAATGTGTCCAGACCACCCAACCCTATGCCATCGTTCCAAATGTTATCCAGCATCATTTATGCTGTTGTCGTTGGCTGAGGTCTCCATGAGAGATTCATTTTCCTGAACCACGTCTTTTCCTCTGTCGTCAAGCTATCGCATTCCTCAGAAGCGCTGACCACCTCACCGTCGTAGCATTCCACATCATCTCCGTTAGTGAGAGTAACGCTGTCGGAATTATTATCCGCCTCCTCTTCCTCCTCTTCATCGTCCTCTTCACTGTCTTCCCGGTCGTCTACTGCCTCACCCTCACTATCTTTGTCAGCATCGTCATCGTCATCAGGATCTCTTTTCTCCTCAAGTTCTTCCTTTCCGCCTTCTTCACCATCTCCCTCCTCAGCCTCATCTACCCCACCGTCAGTAACACAACTCTCCCTACTGCCTCAGCCCTCTCAGAGAATCGATAGTCCATCCTTCCAACAGAAGCCCCATCCAAATTCATAGGAATACTCAAAAACCCTGACCTCCCCAACTTTAAAAAACCCCTCCTGCAGCCCACTCACCACATTAAAAACCACCTCCAAATCGCGTCCCAGGTGATGCTCCACTTCACAACCTGGCACGACCAACAAATCCTTAAGTGCTTCGATAGTCCCAGGGGATCCCCGTCACGGATGAAAGCCCCGATGTCCATCTCTGGGAGGGGAATAGCATTGGGAGAGAGGATGTGGCCCTATCACCTGGTTCATTTCCACAATGTCCAGGTTAAGGTCGTGAGGTAGTTGTTAATGTTGGACCAGAAGGGTGTGTGCCAGGTTGATTGTTCTGTGGCTGTTAATCGGATGGGTGGTGTTGTGGGGTATAAGTGAGTGTGGGACGTGGTGGGTGAGGCTGTCTGTAGGATTGAGGTAGCCTGGTTCTGGAGGAGTCTGAGGGGGGTGGGGATGGTATTAGAGGATGAAGATGGAGGATGTCCTGGAGGACTCCATTGTAGGCTGGTGTGATGTGGCCGTGATTGAGGGGGTCGGTGCAGTGGATTTGATAACCATGGTAGGTAGTGATGGTAGGGTATAGAGGGTGAAAAAGGAGAACGTATCTTAAACGTTCGAGAGGTGCAGCTGATTCCAGTGCTAGAAATGGTTCAACCAAGATGCATCATTGGTATGGTAGATCTGCGGGGTGGTGAGAAGAGGAAACGATATAAGTAATTGTGTAGCGAGAAAGGTCATGAAAATGTAGGATGTCATGATGTCGTGAAGAATCGTCAGCATTATGTGATTCAATCGTATATACATCAGTCTTATACATTAGTTATTAACCGCTGCATATATTAGTAACACAGGATAGAAAGAACAACCAAGGAGTCCAACCATATCTGACCCAGTATGCAACTCGTATCATCGTCAATGCAACGCTCAAAATCAACCTTTCAAAGGCTTCCTTCCAAGAACAACATGCAGATTCACCACCGGCAAAACATTCTGACAGCGACTCTCCAGCTCTTCTACTAACCGCTCGGTCCGTTCCACGGCATCTTTCTCGTCCGTTGCCTCTCCGGTCCCTAGCATCGACTTCGGTAGCAATGACCGCAAGACCTGGACCAGCCATGCCCGTGCGGAATTATGCAGATACGGCTTATCAATGGTATTATAAGACTGCCGGGATACATCCTCGAAACCCACTAGTTTGGCTAGCTTCTCGATCAGCACCGGCGCCGTCGGACATAGCCCTAGGTTCACCGCTGCTGACGCGACAGTCTCCTGCATGCGGAGAATGAATGGATCAGGCGATGATTCGGCGGTGGAGAACGCAGTCGTGTCGCAGTCATCCCATTGGAGGTAGCCTCCTGGTTCTGTGTGTACCCGTTAGTATGTTTAGCATGTTTAGGATATGGAAAAGGGAAGGAACGCACTGAGAAGCTCATATATGTTACGCATCGACTGAGGATAATCTTCTTCTTTAAGGGCACCGACGAGAAGCCGAAGATGTACTAAATCATATCGGCCTCTATGCTCTGGGGGAAACCGGTTGCGCATATCATAAGTGGAGAGGTGAAGTTCATGAGTGGGTGCAATATCCTTGTAGAATGGGTATTGGGCGGAGGAGATATCGAAGCCATGGAGATAGAGACGATTGGTAGGATGTGTTTTAAGGGCCGTGATGAGGGACGAGAGCCATATCCTTGGGTCTGTTAGCACGCCCTTGTACTTTTTTTTTTGGGAAGCCGAAGAAAGAAAAAGGGGGAGCACTGGGCACGCTTACCCGGTCCCCGTTGCAACGTCTGCTATAGTCGTGATATCCTCTACAGGGATGGCAGGATGAATGCATCGACCACCAATTAAGTCGACGAGAAAGTTATGTTGGGCATTGAGCCTGTGCCATTAGCTTTCACCAATAAGGATGAGGCAGGCAGCTGAGTTATGAACTACCTACCTGGCAGATTCTTTGGGACTGCGATTAAGCAGGTACACCTCGTCATCTGGAGAGACCGAGCCCTTACAGGCCAGGGTCTTCCTAAGTCGATGCCAAAGCCTTAACAACAAAGTGTGCACGAAGCCCACCATCATGAATGACTAGCTAAAATCCGAGGGAAAGAAACGACTGTGCTCACACTCAAAGATACCGGGGCCAATTCCTACATATAACGTCATGACCATCCCCTGCATTCTCCACATGTCAAGCCATGGGTAAGGCAGGCCAAAAACGTCAATAGCCATGCACAACCCTCAAAAGGGTAACGAAGGGGGAGAAAAAGGCCCCCTGACTCTATTTTCGAAGCCTAGACTAAGATGATCCTGAGTAAGTGGACTAAGACCACTCCAACCGTTGACCCAAGGTCTCGGAATGCGTACTAAAGGAAACACTATTTGGCACGAGGGATCCACTGACAGTAGCGTGGCTTTCCGGCTCGTGGGCTGAGTTTCCACAGCCAACGCTAGAAGAGCGAGTGGGGAGGCCATTGCTTGCTGCCAAGGTACTGGGCCGTCCTTCCTTCGGGATTCGGGGATTGAACATGATTCAGACTAGGACAGCAATCAGGCAATGTTGCATGGGGTTGCCTTGTGCTCTGATGGGTTTCATGCTTGTTGTCCATCCTAGCTTAGCGATTCCATGAGTACGTCAGGAGGAAAAGGGAAAGAGAAGAGGAAGGAGTATATACCCATTCACATATTTCATTGATTTATTTCGTCTTCCTGAGAAACGAGCGGCACGATGAGGAACTTCGAAAAAATTCAGGTTCGTTAGTCCCAAAGATGGAGCGAGCTACTGGTGGAGTCAGCACGGCAGTGAAAAAACAAAAAAAAAAAGTAGTAGTAGAAAATTCCCGAGGTTCAGGTTTAAGTGTAAAAGGCTCCACTTCGTCTCGAAGTTTGAATGACAATTTCCTTTTTCATGCTGTCGTTCCGGCCCAACGGACTGGAGCCACGTTCACTTGCAGACATGCATCCTCCATTACATACTCGCAGTCCAACAACAACAACGCGTGCACACACACACACACACACACACACACACTTATTCTACAATATGATTAGGTATCTACACGTAATCTAAGGTACAAAAGTAAAAAATTACAAGGTCATTATCGAATCACCAGATCCTCTTGGCCACCATCTCATACCGTCGAACATGGTCCATATTCAGCTCCTCCTTGGAATTCTTCTCCTTTTCTTCTTTGGCCTTCAGCCGTCGTAGTGCCTCAGGATCATCCGTGTAGATCCACCGTCGGTGGTCGTCATTGACTTCTACCACCCCCCACCCGCCAAACCGACGACTGCCCTCTACCGCATATTCTCGTGCGCGGGGTGGGCCACCGTTCTCATGAGACGATTGTTCCGTCTCCCGCTGTTTCATCGCTCGATAGCGGGAGCGAGCATAAGCCAACAACACCATTCCCAGTAGCAGTTTCACGATCAGTAACACCACATATCCCGTCAGAATGAGAACGACGGTGAAGATGTACACGGATTGCGCTGGGGATGGCATAGTATTCGCTAGGAGCTGCCTGAAAAAGGTGTTCAAATGGGCCGCAGATGCTGGCACGATCGTCCGCAGCGTCAGCGGCGGTGGGGACGGGAGTGGAGCGGGGACATAGTGGCTGTAGATTGAAGATAACGATGTCGACTCCACAGCCGTAGATGAGGGGTGTTGCGGCAGCAAAGCGGCCAGGAACATCTGATACGTTTGGACAGAAACCCGAAAGAATAGACATGACAACGGGATGACCGGCAGTCCCAACCGACGGGTTAGATTCTGATCTCCAAAGGCATTCGTATAATAGTCTTTTGTCAAAACGTCCAGGAAACGCTTGTAGATGGCGGGACGTGTGTTATTGAATTTGCCTATGTATGCGTGTTTGAGCCAGTCAACAAGCATCTCGGACCCCAATACGACCAGAAAAGGCCCGAGGACCTGGGCGAGAGTGGGGAGAAACGAATTCACATGACTGAAGGACGCAATGATGGATGAAGGCACAATCGTGAACGATTGCGGTAGGATCGACGACATCGTTCGTGGTGGCGTTGATAACGGTGTGCTATTGGTGCTCGTCGACTGGCTGCTAAAACTGGAGCCCAGGTTGCCAATGAAGTTGAATGCGCCCGTCTCCACGATATTGCGCGAAGCAATGATGATGAGCATAAGCCAAAGCTGAAAGCGCTCCACCACGTCTGCGCAAGTCAACTGAAACAAGTTTTCTTTCTCGAATTTCTTAAAGACAGTTGATTTAATCTCGACAAACTGATTCGACAGTAGCAAAGAGAGCAAAGCATTTGAGTATGAATTGACAGCCACATTCAGCGTCATGACCTGATAAAAAAGCGCCGTGGCATGTACCACCGTGTAGGCCAACGCCAACAGGAAGAGCCCGAAGGGCCGGAAGACTTTACTTCGTCCGTTCGGCCGGCGTTCCAAGGCCTCACGCGAGAAAAGACACTCCAGCACATCCTGTCCGATGGCTGCAAATAGCCGGTCGCTGATTTCCAACACGTTGTATATCACGTAAAGCTTTATGGCGGCCTGTCCTCGGATCCAGTGATACATCCGGCTCGCGTCAAAGTACATGAGAACCACGCATGTGGCGATCATTAGTAGACCTTTGAGAATATCTGCCTTGTCGTCAGGAAGCAGTGCGGACGGAATGGACTTTTGTCGACGGTGTTGATACTTGTGATGTATATCGGAGCGGCACCGCCTGCGCGCCTCCGTTGTTTTCGTTTTGGCATCTCGTTCAGTCCCAGCTGACTCTTGTCGCGGCCGGCCTTCAGCTTCTGAAGCCAGGCGCTGCTCGTGTGTTCCGTCCCCAGACACCTTGTTGCGCCTTCGCCATACTCTTCCCACGCCTTTAATGATAAAGCCGGACATGAACCGAAACTCGACGCCCAGATTGACCATCCAGGATTCTAGCAAAATATACAAAGCTTTCACAAAGCGAAGAGGAAGTATGGTAAAGGAATAAAGCCACGAGTCTAAGCAAGCCAGTATCCCAAACCACAAGACCTGCTCTAGCACTGGTGGAAGCATAAAAAAATTCATCAGCCGCTCAAGCTTTACGCGAGAGGACTCATACGGGAAGTCGCTGGCGGCTGAGGGATGAATGTACAAGGGGGAGGGTCGGCCCGATGCAAGTTCTAATTGCAGGTAGGTCGGAACAGATAAAGGAGGGAGGGGAATAGACGGCGGTATGGGTGAAGGTAGTGCAGAATCGGCCATTTGTGGTGTAGAATTCATGTGCTTAGAGTCTGATTCCCGACCTATGCTGGGACGTTCCTGCTTCGACCGGGATGCCCACGTTTGTGCAAGGCGCTCGTTACTAGGTAGCGTTTGTCGCCGAGCAGAGGTTGGGGTAGAAACAGCCCGTGAGCTTTGTGAGCGATGTCGAGTAGACGACGTGGGTGGTCTCGCCAAGCCTCCATCAAGAGTGAATTCTTTGTTTGTGCGGGATTTCGTGGCATGATCGGGTATTAACCTTACATCGTCCGTCAAATTCGTTTGTGAGTTTGGAGCATGCGTTTGGTCAGAAACAACCCTGCGACTTTGTTCGCTATCCGCAGCGCGATAAGGAATCGACTGAGGCGAGGACGTGAGCTCTTGTATCTTGACGGGAGATAGTTTCGGAACCCCCTCTCGATCCTTATCCTGGTTCCTGACTGGAGAGGCCTCTCCAGACCACTGGTTAAGAACAGTCGCAACCTCGGGTCCATCGATGATATCCACTAAAGAAGTCCTATGTGACGTAGTACCGTTGACAACATCAGGTCCCTGAGAATGCTCAAAGAGCATGCCAAAGGCCTGATCAGGTGGTGAGGAATACTGTACGTTTTTCTGGTCGCGGTTCGTAGTTCGCTGACTTGGAGATCGGTGATGGCCAGTGCTGTGTCCATTGCTCTGAGAGTCATTTTGGTGTGGTTCTGCAGAGACAACCGGAACTTCGAAGCCTTCATCTAGCAGATTCATCGGCGACGGTTGGAGCTGTCGGGATCTTCGGGACATTTTCTCCTGATCTTTAGTTTTTGCTACTGCCTCCGTTTGCCTCTGTCCGGTGCTCGGTGATACACTCTCTGAACGTGAGGACCCCGCAAAAACGTCCGTGTCCTGCTGCTTGCCGGACCCGTTGTGTAACCCGTCCATCATTCCGGCAAGGACAGAACTTTCCAGTCGAGGTATCGGAAAGTTGCAGGACTTGCGATCATCATCCGAGTCGACCGAAACTCGAGGAAACTCGTCTTGTTTAGGGGCGAGAGATGAGAGAAGGGGAGACACCATTGAAATGAGCGATCAGAGCAGACATGGGGTGATTGGCGAGCAGCTGAGCAACAACGTGGTGTCTCGTTTCGAGATTCAGGTAGGGATTGAAGCCATGCTGGTATTCAGGCCCTGGGTTTTGCCGTCAAGGTCGAAAATTAAGATGCAGAGATGAAGAAGAAGAAGAAGCGACGTTAGCATGTCCTCCGTTGTCGCTCCCCGTGATTGTGTCTGGTCGGTGAGGGTCGAGCCAAAAGGCGGTCAGAGGAAAGTGGATTCACTCCACTTCCATTTAATTATGGGCAGGTTGTTTGTTTATGCGGAGCGAAGCGAAGCATGCATGAAAAGGCAGCGAGGTCCTTTCATCATTCACGTTTCGTGCTTGGCGGTCTCAAGAGAATGTTCTTGGTTTGATATGTTTAAAAATCGAACATGCAAGTGTATCTATTCATTGATTTATTCTATCCGTCATGATTTTCGATAATTCTGGTCTGGCTTGGTTAGTATGACGCGAGAAATGGTGTCCCACATCGGGTCATAGTTCCGGTTTTCTACTTTGAAGACGTATTCGTGATCATAGTAAGTAGTATGGAAAAATGTAAGGGATATCAGAAAAAAAGGAGGAGACCAAGGTGGATCTTTTGGCTTGATCTTACCTTCCATCTGGTTCATCCATCAACGGGCTGCCTTCAGTTCAAAGGTGGTAAAGAAATAATACACATTATCAAAGCCGCAAAGATATCTAATAAGCGTCCCAAATCTCATTCCTCTGCCCTTTTCTCTTCCAACATGGCTTCAAGTACAGCATATCGGTGCAAGAAGCCGCCCTTGTGATGTCCTACAGTTCCGTCTGAGTGATGGCAGTTACAAGTTATACAAAGCTGCACCGAATAAGATCAAAACGCCCAGTGCAAAGCCCACGCCTTTGGTCTATCAACTTCCAGTCGAAATACTGCACTTGATACTTCTCAATCTCGACATACGCAGCATAGGGACGCTGCGTCAAGTGGACACGCGAGGAAGACAGTGGAATCACTACCGGCGTACTCCTTATGGAAGGCCCATGCCTCACACACGCTCTGTATCATCGACGCGGTCAAATGCTCTGCATATTTCTCTATAAAATGGCTTTTTGCAGAGTTCTGCCATCCATGGTGCCGGACATGTCCCCATTTTGGACCCTTTCTTTACTTACCTACACTCACGCGCTCATGCTACAAATGTAGTTACCTTCGACCAGAATACGAATTGGCGCGAGCAGCTGATATTTGCTTGCACTTCGGACTGAAACAGAGAGATATTAACTCACTCCCAAATGTCTACAACATTGAACCGCCCCGATACCGCTTGGCGGATATTACTCAAGCAAAAGCCCTGGGGATGCAGATTCATGGAAGTGTTAAGGAGATGAAGCGGGTATATAAGGGCCGCCTAAGGAGACGCGAAGAAAATTATCAACGTCGGGCTCAACAATGGAAAAGGAAACAGCGTCGAAGGATCCATGCCGGACACCCTAGACGGCGGTCTGCACCTACATCCCTGGTCGTAGACGAGGGACCTTCATGGAGAATGCAGGCAACAGTCGCATTCCCATACTGGGACTACCGAACACAGAAATTGGAGCCAGGTACCTACTGCCAGGCTTGCACTTATCACTGGGAGGAGGGCAAGGCGGATGATTGGAGACGTATGGAGACAATTTGGGATCTACATCCTCCCAGCAGAGAAGCCTATTACCGAACTTTTTTGGAGGCTGGTTTACCTCAGCATTTCCTGAATTGTCCAGCAGTGAGAGAAAACTATGACTTTCGAGTTAAGAAAGCGGAGGTACACCAGGCTAACAAGGATGGAACTGATTTCATCGTTCATCCCAAGGATAAACTCTGATATTGATACCAACATGGGGCATTTTTCCGCGCTCCAGGACATCCGAGACAGATTTAATTATGGGCATAGCTACCGTAAGACCTCCATGAAAAAGAATTGACCGAGAGTCTGAGAAGATAACGGAACGAACCACTGTGTGCAGGGAGTGAGCACAGCATGTAGTAAGCGCACCTTATATCAGTGTAATCCAAAGATTGAACATTTCATGGAGGGAGCCAAGGTAAACACCCAGTCTCTGTGAGGTCCCAAGTCACAGAAGAAAGGACTCCTTTGATTCAGAACTTGGGGTTTGTTTGTGTATCTAAGGACATGGGCATTCAAAGTCATGAATGTGTGATTGGGGAGCAACACCAATATGGCTGCAAGATGACGAAAAGCGACCGCTCATGGATCAAAAATATCAAAAATATGAATAATGCCCCATGTCAAGAAGGGCATTGAGTAAGAAAGTGGTCGTTGTGATCTTGATGACGCTCTGTTACAAATTTACATCGTACCCTTTTTTATGAATGCAACTTTTTAGCTATCATATCTTACCTCGTAGACCGTTCTATAGTACTATGTTCTGTACAGCAAAACACACACACATGCTTTAAAGTTCCTGGCACTAACAGTCATGTCTAGAGTATGACCAGTGGTACTAATATTATAAAAAATAATCTATACTCAATAATGCGTTGTTGCATAGACAATACATTACTAAATAATCTGAAGCCTAAAACTTATCAAAAGAGTAGGACTATTGCTAGCGGGTACATTCATCGTAACTAGATATAATCCTGTCTATAGTTCTGTGGTTGTGGCGGATACGACGGGTTGGAGTAGGCTTGTGCAGGTGGAGGTGCAGACCTGTTATCGTATTCGGCCGGGGACGCGAACGCACTCGGTCCTGCCTGTTGATATACGGGAGAATTTGATGTGAATTCCCTCGCAAAAGGTGCTGGGGAATTTCTGGAAGGGGGATTAAATGGTGCATAACCATCTGGTCCGGAGGGCCGCGGTGTTCCGCGAGGTGCGACATGCGAAAAGTTTCTCATTGCCGCCCCATCCACGGGGCTGAAACTGGGCTGGGGTCGCGCCGGAGGTTGACCGCCCGCACCGAACGATCGTGCAGGATAGCCAGCCAGTGGAGGTAGGGTTGGAGTGCCACTAGGACCGGGGGGTGAAAAGGTTCGAAGAGACCCGTTTTCCCCTAGGGACATACTTTGTCCTGGTGGCAGAGTTCGTGTCGGAGTCTTTGTTGAGCTATATGAATGGTATGGTGCAGTTAATGGGATATCGTGAGATGGGTATGTCTCATAGGGACTCTGAGTGTCGCCGGTGTCTCTAAAACCATGCGCAGAAGCTATATCACTTACTCCACCGACTGGGGGTGCAGGTGCGGGTCCTGGCGTGTTATTGAACCTTGGCATCGGTGTTTGAATCCGCGAAGCAGGCATAGGAATCTGAGTCGGGAGAGGAGGTACTGGCGGCGCTGGGGAGCTTTGGCGATCAAGAGGACTATATCCTGAGACTGCCGTACTTCCCGAGAGCGAAGTGGACGCGGAGTAGGCCGATGATTGGGTCATGGTTCGGCTGAGCGAGGGTTTGTCTTCAAACGCTGCCACGCTCGGAAGGGTTGGAGCCCGGTCCGGTGCGGTTGTCCCCGGACGTGATGAGTACGGTGGCACTGTGGTTTGTGTTGTGCTGCGCGAGAGAGTTGTGACAGTTGGCGCCTTGTCGTCACCACCGACAGTGGGCAAGGTGGGACTCGTATCCAAACCCATGTTGGGTTGGGTTGGTTTTCGCTCTTGTAACACCATGCCTTTGGCCAAAGCTTTGTTCACCTTCCGACGCACGATGCGAGTGAGCCGGGTTTTGATCTTCCGTCGACAGTAGGCTTTCAAGGAGCCATCTTGGGAAGGAATATGATGGAACAAAAAGATGAGGTATAAGATGATGGCGAGTGCCAGCTTTAGGATAGACAAAACCCAAATAATCAATGTAAAAAGCATGCCAAAGAGGACCAGGGCCCGCAGGTTGTTATTTTCGGCCAAGATCTTCACATTGTCAAAGAATTGGATGAACGAAGATGAATCATCTGTGTTGGGCGCATTCTCCCCACCGGGAAGCAGATCCATGCGCATGACCGAATACAACGTGATCGCATTGACGACTTGACGCGGCCCATCGGCAATAAGGACATTCATCCAGGCTAACCATCGAATTAGTATTCATCGGATTGCGAACCGGCAATGGTTGAACCTACTCTCAAAGGAGAAATATGCAAACAGCGCAACGTACTCCGCCCCCTTCCTACTTTTGGTGAGCTCGGCAAAGACGAGGAACCGCTTCCATCCATGGCCACTGGCCCATATACGAATACTTTGAAGGCGCACCGCGAGGGAATCCAAGTAGCTCTGCGAGATACTGCCGGAGCGAATGGCGCGAATAGCACGGATCCATCGTAAAACCAAGAGAACGAACGAGATGATAATACAGACGGCAAAAATCCAACGAGAGACGGTAAAAGGAATGGCAGGCTCGATTTGTCCGGCCCACTTCGAGAAAGCGAGTAGATTAACGGCAGTGAAGGTGTCAACCGCATATACCGCTATTGAGATCAAGAGGAAGACCCAAAGAAAGAAGTAAGAGAATGGCGATAGACAGGACTCTGATTTGAAGTCATTCAGATTCTAGGGAGTACATCAAGGTTAGCCAAGCAACATTAACCGGGGGGGGACTTCTCTACCCGGCAGAACGTACGATGTAGTCCCATTGTTCCTCCAGGGATACCGGGCCTTTTTCACGATCGCCGCAGCAAGGCATTTTGTATGTTCTCGGTCCTGCCGAGAAGCAAAACGATCGACTCTTCGAATGAGCCCAAGGAGGGGCAGCCAGTCACAGACAGGCAGGATGAACTTCGTCGGGCCAGCCGGGCGAAGTGAGAAATTGCAGCAGAGGCGATAACAGCGACCGAGGAAGTTGTGTTTCTTTTGTAGGGAGAGCCGATCCCAATAGCGAGTGACAAGAAGTGGATCGTGTTCGATCGGCGGTTGCGAGAATCAGTGGCGCATCGCCGTTGGACAATCGCAGGGCTACAGATCGCAGAGACACGCGTATATCAGCTTTCGGCCCGTCACACAAGGGCCATTGAGCTTGTCCGAAAGGGAAAGAAGAACCCTCAAACGAACGAGAGTGGTGTGTGTGACTGTTTGTCCTTTCTCAGAGGGGGATGATGGGGCTAGCGCCAAGATCAGGGCTTTCGGGCGCGTTTGGACTTTAGAAGCTGTCGCAACCGAGATGGAGAATTGCGGGGACTCGGGCAAGTACAGAGTAGGATTCTGGATGGTTTACTGGGTCGCAAGGAACGAACGACTGGATTGACAGCGGTTAAAGAGAGTCGATTGAATCACCAGCCACCAACGAAAGAGAACGACGTGAGAAGAATGGATGCGCAGTTATGCAGGAGCCCCTGCGATGAAACACGAGGAGAACGCACGAGGAATCCAATCAACACCTGGAGGGGGAAATTCAATGTGACGTGGGCGGTTAAGGTTCAGGAACCATTTTTCATTTCGGAGGTCTTTCTGTTTTCCTTTCAAGAACACCAACACCAACACCAACAACAACAACAACAGGAGGAACACAAATATTGACAACAAGAAAAAAAAAAAAAAAGACCGTGCCACTTCTTTTTTTCCTTTCTTTTTCTTCAAGGTTTAATAAGCTTTTCCTTGCTTTTCCTTGAATTCTTATTCTTCAAACTCTTTTTTCTCGAATTTGGTTGATTTCCACTTGAGTCTCCACTCTTGACTTGGCATCATTTCCGATGGACTAGCGAGGGGGTCATTGCGGAAGGAAAGTGGGTGCAAAGCGTGTCTGTCCCACAGAAGGAGACCCCATAAAATGCCCGACACACGCACGGGCCAAGTTCCATTGACAAAAAAACGCCGAGGTAAAAGAGAACGATGTAAGTATATCAATGCGGCGTGTGCTTATCCCTCAGAAATGGACCTGCCATCACAGCACACGGAATGTTATGTCCCCGAGGAATCGATCATTATATCCAAGCGCACACTGTGTGTTCCCAAAAATCGGGAACCCCAGCGCGTACTTGTCCCCACGGGTCGCAAGGAGAGCTATAACGATCAAATCCCCCACCCACTGCGAACGATCACCGAAACTATCAGGCGTACAGGATGAGTAATGCCCCCATGATCCATAAACTCCGCGCATCATCCCCCGGGAGGGATGCTCACAGGCCCCTGGAAGAGATCAGGGGATAGTGGGCGGACGCCTGTTACCCTGACGGCGCACAGGCGTCGACGCCACCGCATTGGACAGCGTGATGCGGAGCTTTTGGCATCGCCGAGCTGGCGGCGGAGGTCGTTGATTTCGGTCTGCTGCTGGGAGACCGTCATCTGGCTCTGCGCGAGCGCGGTAGAGATCGACCCCACATCCCGGGAGGGACGCTTGGGTATTTCCTGCGAACTGTGCGAAGCTTCCCAACGGGACAGACGGTGCTCGAGAATCTGGATCGTCCTCTCGGCAGCAGCCGCCTGCTCTTGGCTCCTCTGGGCGTCCCTCATCGCCATGCCGATCTTGCCTTGCAGATCTTTGACCTCTGCAGTCAGGTCGGAAGCCCGTTTCTGGGCCTGGTCGGCGGTTGCACGTCCTTGCGCGAGAGTCAAGTCGCAGGTGTGCTGGAGGTTTGACATAGACTGCTGAAGAGCCATGTCAGCTTCGTGAGCGCGAGCTAGGGAGTCCTGCGCCTGCCGCACTACGCTCTCCATCGACGACTGAGTCGTCGCGAGCTCGGCCTCCAGGAAGATAAAACGCCCGAGGGCGGCATCGCTCTCCTGTATAGTCACCGAGGAGTCACAGAACTGCAGTTGTAGCCGGTCGTGCTCAGCCTGGTAGGCCTGGAACTGGGCCATGAGCTCCTGGTTCTGGGCGACGAGCTCGTTATTGTAGACAATGAGGCTCTGGCGTTTGGTGTCGGCGTGGCAGTGAGACGGTTGTTCTCGAGCCTCGGCGGCGGCCAGGCAGTGCTGGAGAGTTACGAGCTGATCCTTCCGAGCTTGAAGGTCGGCTCTGAGTGACTAGTACTCGCTCAGCGAATCGGCCTGCGCCTGTTCCTTCTCCCGGGCCAACTGCTGTTCCAGCTGAGCGACCCGTTTGTAGAGAAACCGCTCCTTCACAATGGCATCGTCCTTCGCCTGCCCCAGTTTTCCCTGGGCGATGCTGAGCTGTCCTTCCTTGACTGCGAGCTCCTGGTGGAGTTCCACCACGACAGTCGTCTCGCGGGGTCGAGTCTCCTCGACGGGGACCGGCCGGGCAGACAGCTTCTTGACAAGCGCCGAGCCATCCTCCATTCGCTGCGTAACTACCCTAAGCTCCTCGGCCTTGGCAATGAGGAGCCCCTCCTGCTTGGCGATCACGCCTTCACACTGGTCGATCATGTTCCACAGATGAATCTCGCACGGCGTCGGGGGCGTCCCTCGGAGTTGTGTCTCATGGCTGGCGGGGTCCACTCTCAGGGCTGCAGGCTGCAGCTTGTCGGCACGTCGGGAAGGGGCGGCCCTGACGAGTGCGTACCAGGAAAGTGCCGCCAGGATGACACACAAGACAGTAGTAATGACGAAAGCAAGGAAGTAGAGGTGGTGGATCTCGCCTTCAATCAGGTGTGGCAGTCGCCAGTCGTCTCGTATTATCGCACGCAACTCTAAGCCAGTCTCTTGGCCGAAGCAGAAGACTGCTTCTTCGAGCCACTCGCGCCTATTCAGCCTCCCTTGTTCGAGCCGTCCGAAGACGTCGAGACAGTGCTACGAAAGCTCCTCTTCTGGCGAGCTCACGGCCATGACGAGACCGGAGACGTGCCAGACTGCAGGGAGAAACAGGCCGTAAAGGGCCGTTGTCCCGCAAGTGAACGACAGGGACAATCGACACACTGTCGCCAGAGGGCGATTGAACGGGAAGTACCAGTTCACCGCGGCGGAAAGCAGACGGCTGAGGCGACTCTCGATAATCCGGCTCTTGACCCCATCCTCAAGATTGCGCAAGGTAGTGAAAACATTAGCTAGAGACCGAACGGCGGCAAGCTGCATGAGAAGCCAGCTTATGCCGACTACCACTGCGCGGATGGATCCAACGACTGCCGTCAGAAGTGCCGAGATCCAGGGAGGAAACAAAGGATAGGGGTTGCAGAAAGAAAGGAAAGACACAACGCGTCTGCTAGGCAACGGCTTCACATCAACCTACCAATGAATTGATGTCTATGTGTGGAATCAAGGCATACAGCCTCCTAGAACTAGACAATGGATGTCACTAGTCTCCAGATTGATTAGATAGGCAAAAAGGGGGTTCAGTCAGCGGGATGCCCGCGGGCAGTAAAATGATAGAGACAGATCTGCTTCACGGGACTGGGCCGAGAATTTGTCAAGCTACAAATAATGTTCGTCGGGCTTAACAACGCCCAGAGATATGCAGAATTCGAAGGTCAAGAGAACCTCTGACTACATGGCAATATAGGAGTCAACCTCAATTGGAGCAACGACCAGAGACAATGACCGTTGTTAGATGCAGAGAATTGCAGTGTGAACGCCGGTTTCCTGATTCCGTTGGGGGAGTTTCCGTACTAAATTGTGCACGTAGAAGTCTCTTCCAGTATCAACTACTGGAGACCTGCTGTAGTTTGTATATTGTGGCGTCTTGGTGTGCCGTCCGAGCTTCGACTCTCAGTGAACATAGTTGATGGGCCTTAAATATCCTTAACTTCATGACTAGAGTAAAAAGAGAATGAGAAACCAGGGCCGATATGGATGTTACACTCTAGTGTAAGTACAAGTAACAACACCAAAGAACTGCATAGTGTAGGGTTAGTATCATTTTTTGGGATGATTGTTGTCACATACGTATACTGCTTCTCGATGCCGTAACAAGAATTAAGATATATAGTACATGATACATCCAAATCCATGTATCTTACCCTTCTACATCGAGCTTGTTCATTTAACTATGTAGACAAAACGATGTAAGAATAACTCTTAGCAAGAGTACATACCCCGAACTATCCACCAATAATATATAGAGAAAGATTGTACAAAGGAGTAACATCAGCCATCGACTCCTCAGACCTTTAGTACCTATGCACTAATCAGCATATCAATCACCAACAAACCCCCAAGACTTAATAATCATTAAACTCACCATATCAAACCATCCCCCACCCGCAAACCGACACGGACTTGGCCCCCGATTCACAAACCCCGCACTCTCATAAAACTGGATCAGATAATCATGACATATCAACATAATTTGATCTGCCTCTATGCTCGTGTTCCTAATATACTTCACATACGCCTTAACAAGATACTTCCCCACCCCTGTTCCCTGGTACGCAGGCAGAACTGCAACAGAATGGACCGCGATATTAGTACCGCGCGGGTCATCACCAATGACCTCTTCACCTATTATCACAGGGTCGTGTGGGGAGCGAGATCGCCAGTCACTAGGCATCTTCATAGAGCCTTCTGTTATTGTTGTCGAAAGGGATCGAATCCCGATGACGTTGGCGATAAGTTGTTCGGTGTCATTCGTTTTGATGAAGAGGCCGAGGCAGAGTTCCGGGGTTCGGTTGAGGCGGTATGAAAACTGCAGGTGATTAAGTATGGAGTTCTAATTTGTTTGGGGTCTAAGGAATTAGTACCTTTTCTTCTGAGCATCTTTCTCGCTCGACGAAGGAGCTTTCAACGGTTACGCAGGACTTGAGGTCTTCGGCGGTTAGAGGGCGGGTGAAGGCGTTTAGTCCGGTTAGGGCTGGACATTGTAGTGGGTTGGTTGATGTCATTGTAGGTATTGACTTTGAGTTGAGTTATCTTGTAGATGATGTACTCGGAGTTATATTTATTTGTTATATAGTACAATATCTACTTGGAAAAGAGTCATACTACTTACTATTACTCACACGTACTGATGGGTCTATAGTTTTTCTGGGAGAAAAGCTCCCGCGAATCAGATTGGATGAAATAGAGTGACCGCGCCCTGCGCCGACGCCTTGCCGCTAAGTGGGTCGTTCATGAACTACTAATTGCATTAAGGTGGTCAACAATATACTAGTTGCACTGGAGGCTTTAGAATCGCGTAATATCTTTGCTTGTTACTAGTCTAGATATGGGGCCTTTTTGTAGTCTGGGAGCGGAGTGAAACTTCATATTACAGTTACAATTTATGATATTTAATATCATCATGCGCTTCGCGTTATATATATCATGTTCATGGTTTCCCACTTGACGTTGAGATTTTAGCAAAGTATCGAGTTATTTATCTACTAACACAACGGCTGTCTCTCGCAATTGTGGAACTCATTGCTAATCTCCTACTACTAGTCAATTCGATTCTCCCCTTGTCCTACACCCGTTGCACTGTACATTCAAATTACGTCTGTGTCGATTTTTTCTCCCTATTATCCTGAATTCGAACTCCGGACATGAAGTGCAGTGTCATCTCTGAATCATGGTTCAAGCGCCGACCTAGAATATCTATCGACCTCAGCGGCAAGAAGGAAGGCTCCGTCAGTTCGTATACAACCTCAGATAAGATAGAAGGAACTGCAACGATTATTGCAGACCGGGATACACCATTCGATCATATCAAAATCACATTCGAAGGTGCTATTAGCCCACCATGTTTGTCAATCAAAGGCGTGGCTAATTAATGAAACCAGGAACCACCCGTGTATATATTGAGAGACCAGCCTCCGTTCCTCGAGGCCGCTATCTGGCCGCCTGGAACACTTTCCTTAGGTTGCAGCATCAACCTGACACGAGCCTACAGCCGAACGAACGCGTGTTCAGAAAAGGCCAACCGGTCACCATTCCCTTCACCTTTACTATCCCAGATCGCTTACCCCTCCAAAGTTGCGAGCATCCGGTGGATCATGGTTACGTCCATCAAAGGCATACCCGGCTACCTCCAACGCTGGAGGATACTAAAGCCGCCAGCAGTAGCAAATCCACCATCGATAATCTGAATCCGAGGATGTGTCGAATTGAATACTTCGTCAAAGTCGCGATCCAGAGACACTCGGTAGTGGAGCCATTGGCAGCCCGGATAAGGAAAGTGCATTTAGTGCCTGTCTACGACGAGGAGCTGCCCTTGGTTGTCTGTGTTGACAAGAGAGACTATTGTTGGCGGAAAGAGGTAGAACTACGACGTGGCATGCTGAGGGATAGGATGGGGCGGCTTCAAATGGTTGCATCGCAGCCCGGACCTATACTTGTTACACCAGGCTGCAGGGTATCTGAGCTTGTGAGTTCAGCGGCAACGGTGCATATTCGATTCGATCCAGTTGGAGATGAGCCGCCACCGCTGCTGAAGTGCTTGCGGACCAAGCTCAAAGCGTCAACTTTTTATGCCTCCTATCCGTGGACTAATATCCCCTCTTATTCCACCATGTCATGTCCTCACATCGACGCCGGCCTCTTCGAAAGGACTATACCAGTATCATCGCTCTGCATCGCGTCCGTGGAATGGGAAAAACAGGAATTGGATAGCAGCAGAAATATCAATGACCCTACTCCCGTATTGTGTCCCCGGAAGCCTATGATAAGAGATTCCGCCGTTTATTATACAGCCTGTCTGACTGTCCCCATCACACTCCCGCGAAACAAAATGTTTATACCAACATTCCACTCGTGCTTTATCTCCCGAACATATGCGCTCGAGATTGAGCTTTTTTACAACACTACCTATGCGTCTATGCCGACGGCGATTAGCCTCAAAGTACCGCTACATATCACATCGTCACGGAGACCAGAAAATCCAAAACATGATTCTTTCGATCTTGCAATTTCATCATTACCAGGAGAGTCAGCCGCGCAAGCGCCAGGGCTACCAATGTTACCAGGATATAACTAATGTCCGTATCCTGCGCCAACGGTTTGATGCTCCTAGAGGGTAATAATGGTGATGATATCGTTTTTATACTCCCCCAAACTAGATATATATAGATCTCTATATAACTCAAGTCAAGTAATGTATTGATATGCTTGCCTCGAATTGTAAAGTATCGGATCTAGGGCTATTCTATCACGATTATCACCTAAATTTGTCGGTATACTAAGGTCTGTGAACTTATTTATATTCTACCCTACCCAAAACATTATTATTACTACTGGAGTCCGGCACCTAAATCTTTAACGTTATGAGAGTTTTCTCATCAATGGGATTCTGTTGGATAGTTGGTACATGGGTTATTTCGTCTGCTTGGTTATACAAGCGGTATCGTCTTTCATGCCCTGTCTTCCAAGGAAGGTGATCTTCGGTGGCTTTTGAACTACTTATAGCTCTGTTGTAATGACACAACTTTAGTTCTCTTTTGACCATATCTATTTTGTGCACTCATTCAACCATACTCATTCTCCATACTTGCTGCTGGCATCACCAATAGCACTTCCATGCGTTCCCTTGTTACCTGGTGGTAGAACTACTAGACTGCATAATATGACATGCTTGAAATTGGGGGGAAAAACTAGCAATCTCGAGGCGAAAGTAACCACACCTTTTTTTACCCAACTATATATAAATTTGAAATTGACATACAAGGGTTGGTGAATACAAAGGATTTCTCAATGTCGGAAAGGACGCTTGGCCGGCACGGTGTGATGGACCGTGTTCCTGAGACCTCGGGGTGCGGGCATTGTAGGTAGATCATCGGGAAGTACGAGATTATGATGGGAAAGGATTGAGTGATATTGATTTCCAAGCATCTCCTCTAGACAGTCCTTTTGAGACAATTGCTCCAATTCAGAGTTCGCGATCTGTACTCGTGCGACCCAAGCTTTAAAGTCGGAAACAAGCAGAGCTTGTGTTTTTTCAACTCGCAGTTTTTGCGGGTTAGCTCTAATAGTAGTTGTAGTGAAAAAGGTCTTATCAAGTTGCTGATCTAAATGGTTCCTGCGCTGTTCCCCAAGAGCGAAATCCTGCGTTGTGCTGAACGGGTCATCGATGAACATGCGTAGAGAGGCACAGTTGGAGCAGATACATCGGATGGTCGTCTTCTTTTTCCAATCAGGTGGTGGTGACGGAGGGGCCTCTTTGACGTAGTCACGCACATATTTGGTCAACATATGTTTGATAAATCGCCGTTCACTTCCTGTAGAGGAACGCCCTGTCGCGTCAATGTGTGCGCAAATGCCGTTCGCTACTGGAAATAGGAAGTCATGAAAAGCGCTCTCCTCTGTCTCTTCCTTGACATCTAAGGCATATTCAGTAAGGGTGTGGATTATTCCCATGCCATCGTTGCCTGTAGCATCAGAAAACTGAACCAACTCAACTACCAAGCTGGGGGAAATGCGCAAAGTATTGCTCGGCTGATCGCAGTTGAAGACCCCTCCGTAAGGACTTTGCTTAGGACGTGAGCTTGTCGCGCTTTCAATCTTGAAAGATGCCACAATCTTTGAGAAAAGCGCGGTAAGCATTCTATCTGCCTCGTCCATGTCAAATTTCCCAGCAAGTGAGTAGTCATGAGCCGATGTAATGAATGCGACAAGATAAGCCGTGTAATCCAGCTTGGTTTCCAATAAGGGCACGATGCTGATGCAGTCAGCTCTGTTATCCTTGTTCTAAATAAAAACGTCTTTACCTTGAGAGCGCCTCCTTCACGGGGTAATCGCTTATCGCTTTTGCCAAATCATGCCCATCTGATTCTGAGCCTCTAACATGAGGGGGGAGTAATTTATCAAATTTCATACCATAACGCTCATTAACCAAGTTGGAAAACATTTTTATATGTCGAGAAAGCGATTGCTTGTCATTAGACCTTCCCTTCATTTTGTCCAGACTGGAGGTGTAGGTCAGTGTTTGAACTCTAACAATGGGATGTCTTCGACTTACGAGGAGCGAATAGCGTCGATGCCAATTTGTGAGATAATCTTCGCAATTTGGGCAAATTGGGCGGTTCGAGAGGGAAACGACTGACTCTCAAGCCACTCCATAGCCCGACAGAATAAATCCACATCCGAAAGTTCAAGAGCAATCTGCAGAATCTTGTCTTGCCCTTCTTGCGGCTTGGCATGACGTCTATAGTAGCTATTCACTGGAGTAATCGCCCTGGAGACCTGTACGAGCCTTTGCTTGGCCAGCATGTCATTTGGTTGTTCTATAACGGCACGGTGGCAATCATCCAGGAGCTTTTTAGCATCGACCTGACCATGTTTCAACTGCTGGATCGTGAACAGGAAGCGAAACTTTTTTGGCATGATTAGTGCGCCCTGGGAATCTGTCATTAGAAGCGAGAATGCACAGGGAAATAGCAGAGTGCGTATGGTTATTATGACTAGCATGGTATCTTACCGATTCATGGTAAAAGTGGGTTGCCGAAGCCCCCTCATTGCCCGTGAAGCCTTGAAGGTTTTCCTTATCTGGATCGCGGTCAAAAACACCAGTTTGGGTTAGCATTTCCTTGGGGAACGGTAGATTCTTTCCGACAGTAATGTCTTCTGAGTCTACCACATGCGACAATTTAAGGCTAGATTCAATCAGATAGTCAATACGGTGTGTGCCATTACCTCCCCGGCCATAAGAGTCACCGTAGTAAGAACCATCATAATCTTCAACTGCACCCATGTCCTTTTTCTCGATGTTGGCTAGGAAGATATCGAAACCGGCCCTCTGGCATGCACCCCGAAGTTCTGCAAAACGACGTTGGTCAGCCCCCTTCAGTCGAGAAAAGCCAAGCGCCGCATTGGTCTACTGGTGTCCAAGTACATAGATGAGCGCTGGTGGGCAAGTGTCATCAATGCGATTATTCCAGCCATCTGAGTATTGTATGGCGTCTGCTTCAGCGGCACAGGCCCAAGATTCAAGCAGACGAGTAATATTCTCTGTACTACTGCCACGAGATTCCAGCAGGGCTGCTGATGGGCGATGTATCAAGTTGTAAATCAGGACAACCCTATATCCGGATGTAACAGGCTTCACCTCGTGAGTGACATCTGCATACCAAGCAGCCCAAGAAACCCCAAATTCGGAGGTTGGCGCTGTTTGAAACTTGAGCTGGTCCCCCCCATGAGAGACGATCACATCCCCTCCTTCGTGTCTCGATGGGAGACATACAGCGAGCGTGCCGAACATGCCATCGGCCTTTTCAGAATCTCGGTGGGGCAGAAAGAATGCGCCCTCCTGGTAGATAAGTAACTTGTATAGCTCCGCCTTGACCTCCTGCCCATTTGCCGTAAGGCCAAGACCAGTTACAGCTTTGTCCACGAACGTTCCAACCTGTTGTTGCCATCTGGGGTTCTGGAGAGCAAACTGACCTACGTCGAGTTGCCAACCTTTCCGTACTGATTCATCTACCAGGGACTCAGTACCCATTCCGTAGGGGCTCGGATGACAGGACTGGATTATTGCTTTTGCATGCTCAGTTGATATAGGAAGCCCAATCTTTCCCACACCTGGAATGAAGAGGCCAGGGTTGACGGCAGTATGAATATTGGCATTCGTCATAAATGATCCTGTGGACCGAATGTTATCTAGAACAGAATTGAGAGCGTTTTTAATGCCAATGTGGTCATCGTCATAATTCGATGGGGCCATTTTCCTTCTTTGGATGTATGTGTATGGGTATATGGGGGTAAAATGCAAGCCAAAATATTCCTGTCCACTGTCACTTTGCGCGCGGAGAATCGCGTCGCGTCCTACCTAGTACCAGTGGATCTCTATGTTTGTCCGTTAGCTCGATTTAGTTAAATCGAGCTTCCGGACAATGTAAAATATTATCAAGTTTACCAGGCGGTGTGGAGCATTGTTGGTACTAGCTATTATGAACAGGCTCAAGGGTTCCCGTTCTGTAACGAAACGATCTTCCGGTTCATTGGCGTAACATGTAGTATAGGTTACTATAACTAATAGTAGGTAGTTGGAGAAGGTTCGGTCCAATGACATAACTCATACTTTCCATCTTTCAACAACTTAACTACAGGAAGTTACTTGCGTCAAAACATCATAATTCGCCCGATCTGTGTAGCTCCTCAATTTCCCTTGGTTAGCTCATCTTTGGAGTCGATGTCCTACTACGGGATACGATATCAGAAGTAGATAGGGAGGTCAATTCGAAATGATGAAGGGGTTTGAGTCCGAGAAGAAATGGCCAAGGACAATCTACACGTACCCTTGCATTTGTCTTCTAAGAAGGACTAAGCCAAATGGCTCACATCCTTGATCATCCACTGATTGTCCTGCTTGCTCACACATAGAGCAGCGAGCTCCAGAGGGCGCTTTCATCTTTTGGCTGAGTTTACACGGCTGGCTTAAGTACGGCTGACCGGATGGGAAGAAGTGTTCCAAACTTTATGGACACATATATTTATGTGACATATGATTTAAAATCTTGGGGCCTTTTGTACACATAGCCCAGTGCTTAAACGTGACCCCTGTGTAGAGGTTGCGTGATTGAGAGACTATCGAATGGGGATAAAGCTTGCTCATTGTTGTCCGGATTATTTGGCCGCTCAATATGTTCACGGCGAAACGCAGCAAGCCACTCTGGATTGTCGAAGATGGTCTGGTCCCATGGATCTTCAGAATCGTAGACTAGTTTCCTTGACTCTTGCTGGAGCATCTCATCTGTGGGGATAACCCCTTGCGCTAATTTCTGTCGTGTGTAGCGACCTAAGTGCGATGCCAGTACTTCCAATAATGAGTTCAGGGGATTATTAGAAGTTCGAGCTGAGGACAACGTCTGTGCAGGAGCATTTGGAGTATTACTTTCGATTGCAGTATTCCAATTCAGTCGCGATGTGATTTGGTCTAGTTGATCTTTCGCATGGGCATTGGTGACCGAAAAAGGAACGAGACAGCGAGAATCGTGGCCGATATAATAAGGAGGCAGGCTATTGGTCACATGCTTAGTGATCTCTGGTGGAAAGTCATGTTCACCTTTCCAGCAATCCATGGTTGATCCATTGCGGAAATGACTAGCTATATGATCAACGCGCTCATCCCAGGACGACAGCCTCCTGTCACAGAATCCACAACGTGATGTTACTGTCGGAGCTGGTGTTTTCCAGTCATCAATTAGAGGTATAACATCAAGATTGTGTGTGAGGCGCAGATGTTGCACTAGGTGATCTTTGCGGCGAAAGGTACGGGTACCACTCAAGCATGCCTGGTAATTGTGCTCGTCAAGATGTTCTGTCCCTGGGTCTAGCATATTACAGTATGCGCAGTGTTGCCGTCCTGTGATTGGCGAGGCCACAGATGCACCATGGGGGGTGCATGTCCAACTCTCGAGATTTAGATGAAGTGTCTTCTCATGTCGAGCCCAGTCATATTTTGTTCTGAACTGGTCGCAACAAAAGGTGCAACAGAATTTGCGACTTGACTTAGCGCTTTTACCTTTAAGAACCCGTCCAGTAGACCGCCTGTTCGATTTTGTCGTTGAGTCGTGTGATCTTCTCGACGTACCAGATTTGACCGATGCGGTAGATGGATGTGAAGAGACACTCGGGGCGCTACTATGTGAGCTGACTGTTGATACTGGTTGACGAAAACCTCTGAATGTATCATTTTCTCTGACAGGAGCCGGACTTCCAAACGCGAAACGATCTTGTTCTGTACCTGGGGACGGGAGGTTCTTCAATGTGTTCATAATTGCAGACATGGATGCTGGCTCATCTTCAGGAGGCGATTCTTGCCATCGTTGCATAGGATCAGGCGCATATAAAGGGTTTGAAATGAACTGGGGCGTGGCCCTTTCCCCTGTTCTCTGAAGAAAATACCGGCTTCTCCTCCTTGGAAGGCCACGATTGTCATTTGAGCCAAGTGGATAAGTCGACTGCAGTCGCGATTGCTGAAGCCAGCTGTTTCTGTTGTCAAGGTGTCCATCGTTTATTTCATCTGGCCGTAATGAAGGCTCCTGCGAGGCAAAAAGTGTCTCATTTAGCCAGTGAGATGGTGGGTCATTTGAAGTATCGCCTGCACACCACTCATTATTTTGAAGCCACGGCACGCCTTGAAGGCTTGCTGTAGACCAAGAAGTCGCTTGCCCTTCTTGTAAGGTGTTGCTATATTGAAGAGGTCTCTCGAAGTTGTTAGGATTTAATACACAATTGCTTGCTAGTTCGTCAAATGTATGAGGTTCAGGGCTTAAGGTGGTGAGGTGTCCAGTGGTCTGTGGGTCAGTATCATCAAGACTATAAAGCGAGGACGGATCGATGATAAGAGAATTGTGATCCACTGCATAACCTAGCAGCCTAGCTGGTGAAGTTATCAGCGATCTGCTAATGCATGACTAGAGAAGCCCTAATAGACAAGATCACCTTCGTCTACTGATAGTAAATTATTCGCCATAGCATCAGCTATAGTTTGCTAGGATTGTGGAGCCAGAGTCTTGCGCTGCTGCGTCCTACCCAAGACATACAGGTAGTAATATTTAGTAGTTGTAGCGTAGTTGAAAAATATCACCCAACGCAACACCACGATTGTGCCAGTGTAATGAGTCAAGTAATTGACCCGATCACTGAAGTCACGTGTTGATAGCGAAACTCGGCTGTATGAGAGAGCTTGCAGCAAGAACACAAACCAGAGAAGATTGATCGATCATTGGATTAAACGACCCGGAATAGTGTTCCAAGTTATACCGTTATACGACACCTTTAGCCTATGCTGCCGGTCCCACAGAGATTCGACCAGTCCTTACCGAAAGAAGTACCTCGTGGAGCCGGTCGACAACGTAGGTTCCGTAGTTTAATACTTTTTCAATGCTTAACAGCGCGAGTGAAAGAGGTGATCCAATGACGCTGACTCATGCCGTTGCCACACAGACCAATCAACGGTCTGGTTCGTGACTGTAGGCAATTGCCTTTTTCGGTCCACCTGTTGTCGTCCCAAAAAGGAGTAGCGTGCTTTTGTTACTCAGAAAAATGCCTATCCCTTCGCAGTTTCCTCGATCAGCAACTTGGAAAACATTGTGGCTGAAGAACAAGTCTCGATTTTGAGTGGGTAGTGATCATCCATCTCGTTCCTCTTCACTCTGAAGTATCATCATCATATTCATTCAATTACTCTACCGATTTTCCATCAACTAGCCCTCCAGTCGATACGTAGCTACCTAACTTTTACCCACTCAGGGTTCTCCACTCGACGTCAGTCTCCAATCGGTGATCGGAGCCGTCCCGATCGAGAGTCGGCCTAGTCTCGTCAACTAACTTGGTCCAATTACCCGAACTGCGCCGTCGAAATATGTCCCTCCAGTAGTCCTCCCTCGTTTCTTTTCTTTCTCTTCTTTTTTGCCCCTCATACTTCACCCACAGGTGATGGCTACAACTTCTGCCATTCGTCTTCTGGCCATCCGGCCGGTGATATTCGGTTTTGCAAAATTGTTGATGCTTGCTTTGGGCGGCCTTCCTCTCGCCGCTGCCGCTCCCGCAACCTATATTGCTTACTCCGAAGAGAGTCCGAAGCCTCCTAGCGACCCGGACTTATGGCTGTATCTCGGAGTTGCCGCCATCCTCGTTTTGAGCGGCGGTGCATTCGCTGGTTTGACCATTGCGTTGATGGGCCAGGTAAGTCTTATCTTCACATTACTGAAAGGGAGAAAGTCCAGCGCAAACCACTAACCTGCGTTGTGCAATCTATAGGATGAGGTCTATCTACAAGTCATCAAAACCTCCGGCGAAGGCTCTGAACGAAAGAATGCAGAAAGTGTGCTCAAACTGTTGAAGCGAGGGAAGCATTGGGTATTGGTGACTCTTCTGCTCAGTAATGTCATCACAAATGAAACCCTGCCCATTGTCCTAGACCGGTCGCTAGGAGGTGGTTGGCCCGCTGTCCTTGGCAGTACAGTCTTGATTGGTACCAACGAAAACCCCTCTTGGTCTTGGCTTATCGAGCTGATCATCCATGATATGTAGTTATTTTCGGCGAAGTCGTCCCCCAGTCGATATGCGTTCGCTACGGTCTCCCTATCGGTGCTTGGATGGCTCCTTGCGTCCTGGCCCTCATGTACATTATGGCGCCGGTCGCATGGCCCGTAGCGAAACTTCTTGATCGGTTGTTGGGGGAGGATCATGGAACAATCTACAAGAAGGCTGGATTAAAAACACTAGTGACGCTACATAAAACCTTGGGTGAAGCGGGCGAACAGCTCAACTCCGATGAGGTTACAATCATTAGTGCCGTTCTCGATTTGAAAGATAAGGCAGTCGGTAGCATTATGACTCCAATGGAGGATGTTTTCACCATGTCCGCAGACACTGTTCTGGACGAAGACACGATGGATTTGATACTCTCCCAAGGATATTCCCGCATCCCGATTCATGCACCAGATAACCATACAAATTTTGTGGGCATGCTTCTGGTTAAGATGTTGATCACATACGACCCCGAAGACTGCAGGCGAGTACGGGATTTTGCACTAGCAACTCTTCCCGAGACTCGCCCTGAAACAAGCTGCTTGGATATTGTCAACTTCTTCCAGGAAGGAAAGTCCCACATGGTGCTGGTGTCCGAGTATCCCGGTGAAGACCGCGGTGCCTTGGGTGTCGTTACTCTGGAAGATGTGATCGAGGAGCTCATTGGCGAGTACGTTACTGATCTTCTCGGCATAATCTTTTTATGTGAGATTCTAGACTGACTCTGTTGACAGGGAAATCGTTGACGAATCGGATGTCTTTATTGATGTTCATAAGGCGATAAGACGCATGACGCCTGCACCCATTAAATCCCGGGTTCCTAAGGGCAAGATTGTGGAAGAACCCCCTTCTTTACCCCCTCAGAAGACAGGCACTTTGGTGGATGTAGATGGCGAACCCCAAGTCTCTAACCCCCCTGCGAACCTTCGCCGTCGAAGCTCAGTAGAACCGCCGCTGCCACGTTTCCAGCTTCGGATGCCACAGTCGGATAGAAATTCTGATTCGACGGATGGCTTAGTGACCAAACGAGGAACCACGGACGAAATTCGCGAGCACTTGAAGCATCTGGGGCCTTCTAATCTGGCTAGCCGACCGCGTCAAACCCGATACCAGAATGTGAAGATCAAGCGGACTAGCGTCTCGCCTACTCGGTCTGCACAAACCGATATGGACTCCGGCCATAGTATCTCTGGCTCCCAGGCCTTACGCCCCAACTCAACTGCCTTACCCGGTGGGATTGGCGAGGGACTAGTCCAGCCGGGGCTGGATGCAAGAGATGGCGCATACGCTGTTCGCGTAGGTTATGGTACCATGACCGGGCCTAAGCCCGCCGATGCTGGAACCCAAACAAACGGAAAGGACGTCTCAATCCCGGAAGCGGTTCACGAAGAACAAGACGAACCACCCCGTTCATCCGGTAGTGCCGCAATCAGTGTGAGATCCGAAAGCTCGAACTCGCAGAAGTTCAAGCCAACCAGTTACCAACATCAAGGTCCTGCTCGTAGTGGAAGTATCACGGAGCATGTGGTTGATGTCAATGGAATTCGCAAAGTGATTCTCCACACAACCAGTACCAGTTCTTCTGATCATGAGGGACGTACATCACCTAGGAGCAAGTTTCCAGTTCGACAGGATGGGGAGGTTATTGATTTGAATGGTAAAAAGTCCGACGGCACTCAAGGCGATGGGACTAAAAAACGTCGTCGTCGGCGCAAGCGTGGGCAAGCATCGAAGCACGCAGACAATCATGCGGACGAGGAATCGCCACTTCTGCCACAATGACAGAGCTTTCGTGCCTCCTCTGCTGGGCAGAGATGTTCAAATTGACCCCTTTGTTCTGAAAAGAAGCGTTGCGCAGTGTATATGAACTGCCTGTTACTGTTACTGTATGCTTACTGGAGAAATATTAATTTCCTTCGTGGTGTATCATTTTGCCCATCTTCCCTGGCGTACAGAACCGTCTGTGTCGACACAGTTGCAATTCATCTATCCTTATTTCCTGTGTGTAAACTTGAAAAGATTGACTGCAGTATTCAATATGACAACCATCAATATGAAACACCGTTTTCCACCTGCGATCGCCAAAGTACAAGGGAAATGTAGCGACTTAAAAGTCACCCCAATTTGTCACCACACACAGTCACATAGACTTTTTCAGGAACTTCATCAGCTGAGCCAAGACTCCTGTCCCGTTGATCAAATGCCGACAGCCAGGAGCTCGTTCCGCATGCTGGCACAAGGCAGAAAGAGAACCAGGCTTTTTGGCACAAGCCGGACAAAGATACTTCTCAGATGCCTGATCGGGCATTTTGTGTCCCTGCATAGTGGAGAATTCTAATGCGATGGCTTTGACCATATCCCCAGTAATGCCGCAAGCGCAAGACCCAGATTCCAAGTGAGCAATCATACTAGAGTAACTTCCGAACGCGAGAGAGCACCCGAAACACTGCAAAGCCCGCTCCTGGTGGCTATATTTATGCTGTCGTCATTATTAGCTATGTATCCTCGACGACACAACCAAATCTCACCAAGTCAACATGAACCAGAAAAGTATAGAACATAGCATTCCACCCCCCACCAAAACAAAGGTAAGGAAAACACAAAGAAAAGATAGACATAGATAGAGACAAGCAAAGCATAGAAAAGCATACCATCTCCAAACTATTACCATCCCCAAAGACCTGACCACAAACATCACAAGACAGATGTGCACTGCGCACATGATCATCGAGGGCCTTTGTGTCCGCGAACGCCTGTTTACAAGTTTGGCACTCGTGGTGGTTGTGTTGTAAATGAGCTTGTAGGTCTTTTTCTGTTATGAAGTCCTGGTGGATGCATCTTTGGCATATGTTGTGGGCGGTCGAACGATCTATGTGTGCTGCTTTTGCTGTTTGGGAGGGGAAGGCGCGCGAGCACCGTGTGCACCAGTAGGCATGATTGATGTTAATGGAGGCGTGGAGTTTTAGGGCTTCTTTGGAGGAAAACGTGCGGTCGCAGTGGGAGCAGTATGGATCCATCTTGATTGGGTATGGATGCATGTGGTTGATGAGGTAGTATTTGGGTTTGCTGGGAGGGGTTTGGCTTCTTCAAATTCAGGGGGAACCTTCTTTTTGATGGTGGTAGTATGTTCATATATTATTAATTGTGGTACTGGTTTGTTATGATGGTGCTTGGTTGCGAGTTTGCTATCGGTTCTGTGAGATGCTGGTGTGATGACTTAGGGTTTGGTTGGGGGATTAAATGTAGGATTTGATTTATCTTACTGTCTGGTGCACCTTCGGGATATCCGTCTTAAGATACAGTACAGCCTAATTTAGTAAAGATAGAAGGAATCAGAAGTAATATCGTTCATCTTCTTTATAATCACTTTTTATCTTGCCATGAGTATCTACATGTCATTCAACCGTAACTCCATGATTTTGCCAAACAATGCCAACATGCACGCGAACAAACCAGATGCAGGAATCTACTGCAGGAGAGGATCCTAAGGGGGGTGTTAGCTTGTTTCAAAGTCAGTAAAGGAACCAAACATACCCTGAAATGCTTCTGGTTATTAGCAGCCCGGTTGACCCGAGCTGTATACCGCTTCTCTTGTCGCTGGGCACGAGTGCGGTCTTTGCGTTCAAGCTCAGCAGCAAACTGCTTCTGGCTGTCAGTGGCACCGATCATACCCATACCACCATTGCCGCGGCTAATAACGGCCCGGTTGAGGTTGCGACCTCTGTTCTTCGGCTCCTCCTCCTCAATCTCGCCATTTTCAATAGCCAGCTGACGAGCCTCACGCTCTTCCGCTGTAGGGTAGTTACGCAAGTTCTGGCGGTAGTATTTGGCGAGCGATCGGTGACCTGCGGTGCGGCCCGAGGGCAAATGCAGCTCAAAATCTGTCGCATAGACCTGTCCCTTCGTGTCGTCGATCTCATCCTCCTCATCATCCATAGAGGATGCGGAAGTTTCAGTTTCCCATCCCTCATCATCCTCGCCATCCACCTTGACGCCACCATCCTCCATAATTGAGTTATCCTCATCCTCGCCATCTGAGTAAGTGCTGCGGAAGTCATAGTACTGTCCGATTTCAACTTGCTCAGCTTGACTTTCGAATGCAATCATGCAGTGACCCTTGTCGCGCATGTGGGTACGAGCACCCTCAGGGTTGTTTCGGACGGCATGGCAGTACAAACATTCACTGTTCTCATTGATCTTCCGGTAAAGGTAGTGAACAAGTCCCTCCAAATCGACAAGATAGTCCTTTTCTGGTATGAACATGCCGTGGGTCTTGAACATGTGCTCGGCATTTTGTTGAATGTCTGAGGATTTCTCATTACAGAAAAGACAACGAGAGGCCGAGAAGCCCTGCTCTTCCATTTCCTCATCTTCGCCATCCTCTTCGATAGTAGCGTTCTTGAGGCTCTCCGTAACTTTCGACACTTCCGAACGCTCACGAGGTTTGTTGACTGGCTCGCCCAAAGAGAAGGTAGAACTCATAACAGACGATGCGTCATCGGCGCTTTCCCTAAGCATCTGCGCCTCACGAGCCTTGTGCTTAGAACTCTTCACGTGGTTCTGGTACGAGTTCTCGCTGAAGAATGTTTTTTGGCAGGCGGCACATGTTTTCTCAAAGGAAGCTTTGGCGGCAGCGGCACTAGTTGTGGCTTTGGCAGCAAGGACCTTGTCGTTGAAAACTTCCTGGGATACTGGGGGCAGAGACGCGACGCGGCGCTTCATGTTATAGAGACTTGAGTCGACCGAACATTAGTAATGCATTCTGAGTCGCATATTTTCCAATAAACTTACTGCCAGTCTCTGCGCATATGATCCCGCTGAGCATCGCTGCCGCGAAAAGCAACGAGACAGGTGTTGCAGGTATATGGCAACGTAGTCGTTGATACATTTGGATCGATGGAAGCCATATTTTCTGACAGTTCCGTATATGGAACAGTAAAAGAGAGGGGTATCACAGGAATAAATTTGTTGAAAAGGCGATCAGTTGTGTGAATATATACTGCGCGGGGGTATTCGTTTTTTGCAAGAGCAATAAATAAAACAAAACTAAGTGAAGTCGTCACAGAAAAGGTTTTGGACCTGATTAGAAATAAAACCCAGTAGGAAGTATCTAGCGAGAAAGTGAAGCGGCGCAATATTGCCCCTCGACAGAAAAGATCGGGCTAATCGACGTCGCCGATAACCCGGACCACACATTGAAAATCATTGCCCATGCCGCTTTTAGAGAACATGACGTTAATTGCACGTGCCCCTCCGCTAAGCCTGCCCGGGAAGGCACTATCTATATCAAGCCTAGTGCATGATCAATCGGACCATATTTATTCCACTTAATGTTAGTCAGCCGACTTGACATGCTTGGCGCCTGAGGCTGGTGTGTCAGTCCGCATGATATCAGCGTGGAAAGGGCAGGCTACCATCATCGAATCCTCTGGATTTTGATAAACGATAAATCGAGGCGAAGACGCGATTTCCCCAATAGACGTTCCTGACCGGGGGTTCAGGCATGCTCCGCAGTTGCGAAGATGACTAGGCTCCGCGGAGCTTCCGTGAGCTCGTATGAGGTTTCGCATTGTGGCACTGATAGACCCCAGTTTCATCGCTCGAAGGTCCCGCCAAACGCGCCGGAAGTTATCACACAGAATACCGTTGATGTGTCGGATCCCGCACAGGTCTTGCTTTGGTATAGGGATGAGCGACGACGACATTTCAATCTTCTAGTTCGAAGGTTAGTATCCGCGGGGAATGTTTGACATGGATGGACGGCTGACGTAGCTGGCTCCCAAGGTACAAAAACCAACTTCTCTATGGATGTCAGGACCCAAGCTGTTCCACCCCAACATGCGCGAGCTATCGAAGGAGGGTGACCGAGGAGCCGTTCCGTCGATATACAGAGTTGAGTGCCCGGACACTGGCATGCTACCTGGCCAGCGTGGATAACGCGGAGAGTGGCCTTTGTCGCAACTCCCCTCGGGTTCCATCGGACTTATCATCACAAGATTACCACCGTCGATCCAAACGTCGAAGCCGCGCCCCTACAACCGATTCGAGGAAGCAATGTAGTGGGTCATCGGTAGTGGACCAAGGCGCTACGGATGGATATTCAGCGACTCAAACTTCGTCGGATAGGCAGGGCGATCTCTGGGATAATGCGGGACGGACTTCCTCCCCAGGATTTGCGTTGCAAGCAGAGGCTGAATGTATACCGGCCAACGAAGACCAATCAACCCAACCATTAAAGGACCCCAAGTCATTCACCCAAAATTTGTTTGATACTTTGTCTTTGAGAATGATTGAATGGTTGCCCCTGAGGCGTTCCCCGAGTACATTTAGCGCAGATTCCGACCATCCATACTGCCGATCTAGTTCACGACTTCCAAAGCCGAGCACCGGACATGCCAAATCTCATCCCGGGGCAGAGAAGCACCGCCAAGAGAGGGAACGTACATCTCGGCACAATACATCTACTAGGGGCAATCCACTTACGCCTTCGTCACGAAATATCGCCAACACGACAGCTGCTGTTGAATTGAAACTGCCGAACCAGCAAATCAAACGCCTATCGCTCGCTGATGTCGATCAACGACGGCAAAGTCCTCGGTCGAGTATCGACGAGAAGGTTTATTCGGAGCTAAAGCCCGCTAGGAAGCTGTCGATCAATACACATGCGAACGCAGATGGGCTGGTCAATATACCTTCCCCACCCGCTTTGAGACATCGTCCACAGAAACATCGGGGCAGGACTGGAGACAGTGCTTGCCTGCATGAGCAGCCGAAAAAGGAAAGACGTGTTTCTTGGGACGGTGCGAAACTCCTGAATGGGGTCCACGTTCCTGACGACCAAAATCCCCTTGCCGCTGACGATGACCAACTTGCCTCAGGGCCCCGATCTCCAAGTGCCCCAAGCTCGAAACACTATGATATATATCAAAGCGAGGATATGCCTACTATACAATCTCTTACTCATCTGACTTCTGAGATCATCGACGAACTAGGAAAAATGGTAGCTCTATCTTACGATGACGCTGAACGATGGAAAGACGAACTGGCTTATATAGAGTCCATGGGTACATTTGACGACTCGGAGTGGAAATTTGCAACGTCTCGCCAACGTGATGCATTTGCTTTCGTTTCGCAGAGCGTTTTCTATGCATTGAGCAGCACGAGGCAAATTCTGCAATCTTTTCGAGACAACACGGCTCGGCCCAATGACATAGAGCAGAGTCGTTCTTATTTAAAGCTGAACCTCCAGCAGCTTCAACCATCATTGCGCAAGCTATTTACGATCTGTCCTAGGGAACTCGTCTTTCATAGTCTGTGGAGTGCGCTTGAATCGCTGTTCGTTCCGCCGAAGGAGTTATCGAACCCCAGACAATCCCGCCGCTCATCATACAATTCGACGACAGGAGCACCTGTATCTATGCCTATAATTATTCGCCGGGCATCCGATGCACTAGGCAATGAACATGTTACTGATTCATGTGCAGCAGACGTCGCAACAGTCGCCCTTTTTGCATTGACCAGTTCTCTTCCGGAGATAGATGCATCCACCTGGCGCGGAATTCTTCAGATGCGCGCTACTGGGGCTGTAGCTTCAAGCGCGGATTTGCAAAAGCTTCCGTTGCGCAATACACGAGCGGTTGTGGACGTAACCGACGCACTAGAACATGATCTTGCCTTGCGATTAGTTGACCGCTTGGTGCGCGCTCTTACAGCGCGAATGGCCTTCTATGAAATTTCGAAAGTTCGACATCCTTACAGTCATACTTCACGTAAATCAAAGAACAGTGTCCTGGATTTTCTCATCAACAACCTTAGCGACAATCATCGCCTAGCGACTGCCGATGTCGACGACCAAAATCAGATGAGGCCACCGGGTGCTGCTGCGGTCATCGCGGAATGGCTTCGTACCTTATTGCTCAAAGAATGGGATGGGAGCCCTGAACTGTCCAAAGGTAGCGCGACCGGAGGCGCTGTACAGATATTGTCCCTTATGTACAAGGAACGGGATCGCCTGGGCCTTGTCCCAGAAGACTTTCAAACTCCATTCCTTTCGGAGAGGTTGGAGCCCCTAGAGATGCCTGTTGAGTGGATAGGTCGATCGCCCAATAACAAAACTCTGCACTTGCTTTCATACCCCTTCCTCTTTCCTCCCTCAGCTCTGGTCATTTACTTCCGCGCTCTGAACTATGCCGCCATGTCAAGGTTCTACGAGGCTGCAATGACTACCACCAGACACGTAACACAGACAGCTTTTGGACCCATACAAATCCAGGATGATTTTGGGATGCTCGCACGGCTGAAGACTTCGATGACTACGTATTTGGTTCTTGTGGTCCGACGAGACAATCTTCTCACCGATGCTCTCAATCAGCTGTGGCGGCGTGAGAAGCGAGAGCTAATGCGGCCGTTAAAAGTCCAGATGGGCATGGATGAGGGTGAAGAAGGTCTTGATCACGGCGGTGTCCAGCAGGAGTTCTTCCGAGTACTCATGGCGGAAGCCTTGGACCAGTCGTATGGTATGTTTGCGACGGATAGCCGCACTCGAGTTTCCTGGTTTCAACCGTGTTCGTTGGAACCGCTTTACAAATATGAGCTCCTCGGGTTATTAATGTCCCTTGCGGTTTACAATGGCCTCACTCTGCCCATCAATTTCCCAACTGCCTTCTATCGCAAACTTCTAGGGTTGAAGGTGAAGCATCTCGACCATATCCGTGACGGTTGGCCAGAACTTACTAAGGGTCTTGAACAACTTCTGACTTGGGAGGATGGCGATGTGGAAGACATATTCATGCGCACGTATGAATTTAGCTTCGAAGCCTTTGGAACCATTGAGACCGTGGACATGCAAAAAATCGACAAAGATGCTCCGTGGCCTCTTCCTTCAGCGTTGTCGCGATCGGGGGGCGGAAACCGGTCCCTCGGTTCCCCACCTTGGTCGGAGGTTCGCCGTTACACTGACTGCGTGAACCTAAGCCCGCCGTCCTCAATGGGTGCAGAGGCAACAGAATCGTTTGCGGATATGGCTAAATCCCTGGATGGTTCGGTAGTGATGCAGTCGCCTACGCCCCCAGCTGAGGAGGCGTCTTTTGTCTCAAACCAAAATCGCTCTCAATTCGTTAGGGATTACATCTTTTGGCTGACAGATAAGTCGGTTCGGCCTCAGTTCGAGGCTTTTGCACAGGGCTTCTACACCTGCTTGGACCGCTCGGCCTTGTCCATATTCACGCCAGAGGCACTGAAGACAGTGGTAGAAGGAATCCAAGAGATTAATATAGATGAGCTGGAACATCATGCACGTTACGAAGGCGGTTTCGGTCCAAGCCATCGCACAATTCGGGATTTCTGGAGTATTGCACGGCGGTTCCCTGCGGAGAAAAAGGCGCAGCTGTTGGAGTTTGTGACTGCCAGTGACCGGGTTCCAGTTAACGGGATTGCGAGCATTATGTTTGTTATCCAAAAAAACGGAGTGGGTGATGCTGTAGGTGTACCATTTTTTCTAAGCACTTTAGTCGGCTGCCATGCTAATTGCTTCTAGCGCCTTCCCACCAGTTTAACCTGTTTTGGCCGGCTTCTTTTGCCAGAATATTCATCGAAAAATGTCTTGGAAGACAAGCTTAATAAAGCCTTGGAGAACGCTCGGGGGTTCGGCGCTGCATGATGCGGGACTAATTTTGGGATTGACATGGTACATTGTCCAACATATAAGTACACAATACCCCTATGTTATATTTCTGTGTAGTAAATATTCAGTCACTATATCCAATAGTGCAATAAAATGCCAGTGCTGGCATTGTCTAAAGATCTGTTCTCTTCTCTACAGTGGATTGGGGTGGAAGCGTCTATGGAAAGATGAGATAGGACTCTAAATTTTATGAGAAGCGGTCCATACCAAACATAGCTCTAAGGCGTTATTTTGCTCTGATCCATGGGTAAATCCACGTTTAGAATGAATGGGGCTTGGTATTGCCAAAAGGTTAAGAGTTTATCAGGCGCTTAATGTTAAGGATAGAGTACCCAAGGGCCAACTTAGTGCCCTCTTGGGTGCAGGCACCAATGCGTGTATCCCTGGATGAATGTCTCCCTAACTATGAGAGCAGAATAGCCTGGTTTCTCCGCTAAGGAATTGGCTCTCTCTCCCTGTGGTTACTGTTCGTTTTCCTGAAATTGGTGGTAATATTAGATCGAATGGATCTAAACACTGTAACTTGATAAGGTTGCTCTACGAACACACCAATGTTGAATCAAAAGAAACGCATTGACGGTTACAGAATATGTGCATATAACGAGTGGTATGGCCCGGGTAGGGATCTAACCACATTCGAGATATTTTGAGAGAATAGGGCTACACTAAAAGCACCAAAGCCTTTCCTCTTTATCTGTAGCCGGTCTTATACTAATTTACAGATCAAGTAAGCCTGGGCCCAAGGCCGCAAGGACTAACTTGTCTTTTGACCTTCCACACTATCGTGGTTCTCTATCGGGACAGGGGGAAGCGGATATTCCTCACGAAGCTTGTCGACAATCTCGGCGAACCTGCCCTCCCCATATTCACAATCGAATGCCTTGGGGTTCACTGTGTTTCCAGTAATGTCGACTTTCAAACAGCGGCCACGGAGGTAATCGACAAGAGGGATATGCTTTACTGGTTGCTCATATTCCTTCCGAATTTCATCGATATCGAGACTAGGTGGTTCTTTCCAGTGATAATGAACAGCAATTTAGCGTCCTTAAGAAGTTCTAGAAGAAGCTGCTCCTTGGGGATACCAGCGATATTGACTTGGATGTGATTAGTATCAGCTAGTCATAGCTTAGATATAGCAGAAGTTAAACTTACCGCATTTGGAGGTCATTCTGGGAAGAGAGCCTGGTTCAGGTTCATTCTTGGTGGATATGTGTGGTGGAAAATACTAAGAGATTACAGCAGGTCAAGAATAGTATATATATAGGGTGCGTTACAAAGAGGCCAGTTTCAAATTAGATAGAAAAGTGGAACTTCCCTTTGGTGAGTCGGCAATGTTGCAAGTTCCTTTTGTTTTACTACAACGAAACGGATATGAATAATGAAGAAATACTTCTTAATAGCCCCAAAGAGCCAGCACTACTGATCAAAGAGGTAAATGAGGGTTGTCTTGGTTAGACCCCATCCGGAAATATTTCCCGGATTTTAACCTCAAGGGGGGATCTCGACTTTTGTCTAAAGGCAACCCTTATCGACGCACTAAGACACTCTACAGGGCTTGCAGACAGACGCTACTTCCAATGGTATCAATGGCAACAGTTCTCAGCGATGAGAAGGATTTAGTCCGCTTGTTGAACTGCCTGGGCGCCACTGTACCAGCAACTGAGCAGGTGATCTGCTAGGACCATTCCATTTCTACTGATGAACACGGCCATCGTTGAAAACGTAGGCGGGGAACCATAGTGATTGCAATGATCTGAGTTAGGGGGAGAGCATATAGAGTGAGCAAGTGGTTTTGTTATTTGGTATGAATATATGACCCGATGGCTGGTGGATTTGGTAATTACATATCTCCTTGATCGAGCATTGCATTTCATTAGATGAACGGCCTCATCACATATTAGGACCGGGCAAGACAAAATTCGGCATAGGACTAATCTAACTGTAAACTCATATCAGACATTAATGGTAGAAAATCCGCCAGGGCCTCTCCAGAAAGGTGTCTTTGAATGATGGAGCAGAGGGCTCATTCTGAATGCATTAGAGCTAGTATCAACACGTATTCATAAGTTGCCAAGTACGTAATCCTTATATATCCCTCCCTTGACTGGCTATAAATGGCCCTACACTACTAATTCAGTAATGGAAACATTCTTACTGTGGCTCTACCAAGCTCGCCGTTGTGGGGGAATCCCGCGGCGTGATTGTGGATGCCGACTGTCCAGTGTAGCGCTTTTGCTTTCCGGTAGAACCTCAACTACCCATTAGCAATAGTAACCTAACATTTAGACGTGAGTTTGGACACACCAGTGCAGGATCCTACGTGACTTTAGACTATGTTGTATCAAGATAGCCCAGTAAAGTAATAGTATCACTAATCTGCCTCGGTTGCATTTATATGATTATGCTTTTATATCCGCTAGTGTAGATTGATAGTGGGTCTTCAGCAATACAGCTGCTATTCTACTATCGTTATGTGGAGCATGAATTACTTGATGAGCTGAACATGCCGTCTAGGGCCTGAAAAGTTCCAGTTCTGGAACCTATAGAGAACCGGGGCTTTGCCCAAAGAAATTTGCCTTTCATGTAATGCATAATATGCGATGAAAATTTCATTCTTGTCCCCTTATATTCTCCCCTGAGGGTGAACCAGACATTGTATTCTACTATTGCTAAGTAGAAGTACCTGGGCCAATGATCCTAAAGACCTACTTGACCTATCCCTCCTGGATATACTGGATATTCTGATACAACACCCGCCACCGTTCGCCATTAATGCACTTGTTCAATCTCCTAGTCAAATCGCAAAGATGAGTTTACGATATGTCGACTTTGAGGGTCCTGATGATCCTTCAATACCCTTTAACTGGTCAATCCGGAAACGGTAAGTCATGCATACCATCATTTGCAGACCCTAGACCTATCTATTGACTTTAATGAAGGGTATATATCTCGATCTTGTTGGGACTCCTTACAATGGTTGTCGCAATGGCAAGTAGTATCTTCACTTCAGCTATACCCACCGTGATTATGATGTACAATATCGACAGGGAGGTAGCAACTCTAGGTGTTTCCCTCTACGTCCTTGGGTTCGCCACGGGTCCCTTATGTTGGGCTCCTTTCTCGGAGCTGAAAGGGAGAAAGCTTCCGTTGGTTACATCGACTTTTGGATTTACTATTTTCTGTTTTGCGACTGCCGTTTCAAAAGATCTTCAGTCCCTTATAATACTGAGATACTTCACGGGCTTTTTTGGGGCGGGTCCCTTGACTCTTTCTGGGGCAGTCTATGCTGATATTTTCCCACCATATCAACGGGGTATCGCGATGGTTGGGTTCTGTCTGATGGTGTTCATCGGCCCTCTTACAGCCCCATTCATCGGTGGGTTTACTGTAATGAACCAGAGTCTCGGTTGGCGCTGGACGGCATATATACCTGGGATTTTAGGCGGCGTCATTTTCGTTCTTCTCCTTACTACGATGAGGGAAACCTACGCACCGGTACTCCTAGGTTGGAAGGCGGATCGTTTACGTCGCGAGCAGGGCGATTGGTCAATTCATGCAAAGCACGAGGAAATATGTCTTGACTTGCGAACCATAATTGCCGACTATGTCAGTCTTCCATTGAAAATGTTAGCTCTCGATCCGATCGTGCTATGTATGAGCGTTTTCGCCTCGTTCGTATATGGGCTTTTATATCTTTTCTTAACTGCCTATCCTATTATCTTTCAACAAATCCATGGCATGAACCCCGGAGTAGGTGGACTACCCTACATTGGAATCGTCGTTGGACAGCTATTTGGCGCTTTGGGTGTATTCGCAATGCAGCCATGGGTCCTTCGGCAAATGGAGCGGAATGGCGGTATAATAATGCCAGAGTGGCGTCTCCCTATCGCGATTCCAGGAGCAGTTGCCTTCTCGGGGGGCTTATTCTGGCTGGGCTGGTCAGGCTATCGGCGAAGCATATCATAGGTGGCTCCCACAATATCCGGCATCCTGACTGGATTTGGCCTGCTGACGATGTTCCTACCCTCGATCGCTTATGTAGTAGAGGCACGACCGAAAAAGTAAGCTTTCATTGCGAGATTGGTCAAAGATAAATCTATTGACTGCGAAGTAGGGCCGCTTCAGCTGTCGCTGCACACACGTTTCTGCGGTCATTGGCTGGTGCGATCTTTCCACTTTTTGCTTCTTATATGGTGAGTGACATGCCGCTTTCCAATCAGGCTAGAGTGTCCGCTTTCAATGGATTGTTTAACTTAGCGTTTTATAGTTTGACGCTCTGGGGGTAGAATGGGCTTGCACACTGCTCGGATGTGTCGCAGCGCTCCTTATCCCGATACCGTTGCTACTCTACATCTACGGTGCCCAAATCCGGAATCGCTCCAGTTTGTCGGATCAGTCTTAGGAAGTGAGATGGAAAGTATGAGCTTTAGACTAGACTAGTTCTTGACCAGTTCAGAGAATCTACTGGGAAGTCACACGCACGCGGTCGAGTATAATGCCTTGGTCCAGGAATCTGCACTGATAGCATTTGCTGTGAATTATGTCGGGCTCGGGGCAGCTAAAGGGCGCTTTTACATAGAACATGTTCTACGATACCAATTGCACCGTGGGCCAAACGCAAGGATTGGTGTATTGAAAACGCTACGTAGGACTTTTATAATAACTATAATTTAATTAAACTGTTGAGAGTCTTTCAAATTCATGTATACAGGAGCATTATCTCAATCTTGAAACCCAGCCTATCTATGCGTGTTGGAATGCCCTTTTGACACGGATAATGTCGTTTATAGCTAGCTTCTTCTATGGGGCATACTCAGCAGCCACATCACCGAAGGAAATGATTATCACCGAGGTTCAATTATAGTACAGTGTTTGATCAGGCATAAGTTACAGGTTATCTCAAACCTTGTTTTCTATTGGCCTTGCCCTGCCAGCATACTCCATCAACCGGTTAAATACTCTACATATTACTATCTAGACCACTATGACGGTAAAGATCAGTAGATACCTTTTATATTTGAACAAGCTTTAGCAAGCTTTAGTCCCTTAAGAGACCCATTTATGTTGTTCTGAACGCGAAGCGTGCTACCTGGAAACTGCGAGTTACAGAGGAATCGACCCATTCCAATTAGGGCTTACCATAGAACCATTATTAAACGCGTCAACAAGCACCACCCACCCTCCTCTACGATGACAATATACAACAAGTTATCATATGCCCTAACCACCTGATACCCTGCCCGCAACTGACCAAAGCACATCAGATCATGTGCGCAATATCTGATCAATCTAATCGACATTTCCCCCGCATTTCTGCAGCAGCCCAAAGTCAATTTAACAGTAACACATCAAACTTTAACAAACAACTCCCTTACATGTAAATGTATTTATGTGCCTTGTCTCTCCCCTTTATCAAACCCCAATCCTCTACCCTGAGTCGCCCTCCTCTCACCTCCCCCCCCCCCCAAAAAAAAACCAATGACCCAGAGCAAAAAAAAGAAAATGCACCTCCCAACAATTCAAACCCTCCTCCCGACCCTCTTCCTCCTCCTCCAACTCCCAACCTCAACGCTCACCATCCAATCCCCCTTAAACCCCTCAGTCCCCCCCAAATCCGGCAACCCAGTAATAGAAGGCTGGTACGCCGACCCCGAAGCCCGCATCTTCGACACCACCTACTGGCTCTACCCAACCTACAGCGCAGCCTACGAAACCCAAACCTTTTTCGACGCCTTCTCCTCCCCGGACCTCTTAACCTGGACCAAACACCCAACCATCCTCAACCTAACCGCCATTCCCTGGTCCACCAACCGCGCAGCCTGGGCCCCCTCCGTCACCCGCTCCCCGTCTACCGGCGACTACTTCATGTACTTCTCTGCCGGCGATGGGGCGGGCATTGGCGTCGCGAAGTCCGTCTCCGGGGAGCCACAGGGCCCCTATGAAGATGTTCTTGGGAAGCCGTTGGTCGGGGAGACAGTGTTCGGGGCGGAGCCGATCGATGCGCAGGTGTTTGTTGATGAGGATCAACGCGTTTGGTTGTATTTTGGGGGGTGGAGTCATGCTGTTGTGGTTGAGTTGGGGAGTGATATGGTTAGTCTGAAAGGTGATTACTTGGAGATTACTCCTAAGGAATATGTGGAGGGTCCTTGGGTTTTGAAGAGGGGTGGGGTTTATTATTTTATGTTTAGTGTTGGGGGGTAAGTTTTTTCTTTCTCTCTCTTTTTTTTTATTTTTATTTTTATTTTTTTTTTTTGTTCCTTGGAGATGGGGGTGGAGGGAGGGTAATTAGGGCTGGGAGTGTATGATTTGCTGACTGTTGATTACAGATGGGGTGATAATTCTTACGGGGTCAGCTATGTTACCGGGCCTTCGCCGACGGGTCCGTTTTCTAGTACGCCGACCAAGATTCTGCAGGGGGATGATACCGTTGGGCAGAGTACCGGCCATAATAGTGTGTTTACCCCGGATGGGAAGGATTACTATATCGTTTATCATCGGCGGCCGGTTAATGATACCGAGCGCGATCATCGGGTGACTTGTATTGATCGCATGGAGTTTGATGAACAGGGGAATATCTTGCCAGTGAAGATTACTTCTGAGGGTGTCGAGGGGAGACCGTTGGCTTAGAATTGGGAAAGACTATATGTTTTGAAAGACTGTATATAGATTCAGTTGGATTGCCTTGGTTTTATATTTCCAGGTTAGAACTGCTTTGAGTCTATGTACATAGCACGTCTTTTCTTTTATGTTTTCTTCAAACGCCAACGCCATGGGTATCATAACTTCGTTTCTCAATAAAGGAAAAATGTTCAAAACATCGAGCTGCGCTTTTTGGCTAGTTTGTTTTCGTCAGAGGATGACCTCCGGAAGCCGAAGAAACTCTTCTTCTGCTGCAATTTTTGCGGCTTTGACCCCGCCGCTGGTTGTGGCTGTGTCGGCAGGAATGCTACCGACTGCCTGTGTGAATTGCCCCCAGGGGCCTGGAGGTACGGTGAATGTCCGATATGCGGCACGGAGGGTGAATGGTGGTGAGTATGGTAGTACCGTTGAGCCGGCGCCCCACGTCCGGCAGCAATCGGCCGCTCTGACGGCGGGGGTGATTGTAATGGCCGCGGTGGAAGCGACGGAGTAGAGAAGCGGACTCTTTGTTCTTCCTCGCCGTAAAGTTTCTGGAGACGACGGGTTTCCTTGTCGATCTCGGCTTGGCGTTTGCGGCGGGCCTTCTCTTCCTCTTCAAGAAGTTTCTTGGTGCGCCGTTCCTCTTCTTTATCTTGTTCCTGTTTGCGTCGTGGGGGATTCTGAACAGCTGGCTCCTCTGGAATTGATGGGGTCGTATTGATATTGAGCGGCCCAGATCCAGCTGAGACAGGCTGTTTATCATTGCTAGCTGTGGGAGCAGTGTTATGACCATTGGGAATGTTTGCAGCAGTAGCAGCAGTAGAAGCACTAGGGCCGGTGGAAACCGACGTCGCATCGATTTTGAAAGCATCCCTCATCGTAGTGAAATACACATCGCGAATAGTCACTGCTCCAAGCAAGAGAACAACTTCCAACCCTTTAAAATCTTCCATCTCCACGCGATACAAGTTTGGTTCGTAGAGCGTCAACTCACGTAGCGCCTGGAAGATTGAAATTGTGATATCCGGCTCCTTGCTCTTTGTTTTGGTCCCGGACACTGCAGTAGTTTTCCCAGACAACAGACATGTCAAGTCCTTCGACAGCTTACTATCCTTCCGCCAGCTGAAGCGAAGTTTGGGCGTGGTATCTGCCGCTGCTGGGTCTGTCTGTGTCCGGTCCAGAGTCGAACTTGACGGTTGTCGGAAGGATTGTTGTGGCATTTCGAATGACCATGTCGCTGGACTATTCCATGTCTTCGGCTTGTATTCCACGGTGACCTGCTGGTCGGGGTTGTAGAGGTGGATGGTAAAGCGGGTGGGAAGAATAGGCTCAGGCGGTGGGGTGACTCCGCCATTCTGGCGGATGACCTCTGCGGAAAGACTTGGTTGCGTCCATTCGGGAATGAGTAGAACCTCGCCGTAGACGATATCTGGGATATAGGGATCAACTAGAGCAGCGGCGTAGCGGTTCTTGGATGAGGGGGAAGCTGGGTCGGGGTGGCGAAGAGTGTATGCCGGTTCAGGCTCGGTACCACGGTGGGAATGTAAGATGGTCCAGAGGAACTTCTGTTGGGTTTTCTTGAGGAAGAACGCTGAGTGTTTGTTAGTATTGGGCTTTAGCCTGAGAGGATGTACGTGCTACTTCTGTGATTAACCGGTGGACATACTGGGCAAGTTCTCGTCGAGCATTTTTCATGTCAGTAACGGTTTCGGTAATCTCAGTGGTTGTTCTCGTCAATTCGATGCCCTGGTTGCCTTGTCAAGCACCTTGGATCGATGCCATGAAGCTTGGTATAAGAGGGGGTTGAAGTGGAGATGGTGCGGCACGACACGCGTTCCTGCCTGAGGCAGTCCGGGGCACTGCGCCACGCGATCGTCGCTAAAAATAGACCCCATATGCGGGAACCTACAGTAGTGAAGCCCTGGAACGATAGGCAGCTATATAAACAATGCTGATTCTACCCTTGTAGATACGCAGCTTTCAATATTACCCCATATTATGTGAGGGCGAAGCATACGACTACGTCCTAGGCACCTAGATTACTGAATTAGTTTATCTGATTACACTATACGGTGAGTGAGCGATGGGCAGTGATGACGAATCGTAGGGCCGATCAGCATCTCATTCAAACACGCTAATAATTCTGTCGCCTGGACTCCGCCGCGAACATGATTGTCGGTCTAAGTCTGCCTTGAGGCAGATCAATTGAGATAATGGGAGAAGTCCTGGATACAAAAGCTTCACCGGTAGTGTTGCTGTGACGACAACAGTGTCCTCGAGTTTCAACAGAACCAGAGTCCGTGCAATATGCTCACAAAGAGAAGGAATCTATAGGCCGTCATTTGCCAGATCATTGGATTTGGTTCAATCTGGTTAATAAACAGCCAATAGAGGTGTGTTCGCAGGTCCACGTACAAACATGAACGATAAGCACATTTCTATAGCTGAACTGCGTGGTACTACGTATGAGTTGAGCTTCACTCAAAGCCTAGATGCTGAAGGGCCTATCTCGACGCATCCAATGGCTGTGGATCGTTCAATTTCTTCGTGTTGAATCAGGTTTCGCGTGGCCAAATGATCTCATGGGTGACGGCTCTATGCATTCTGTTCGCAAGGTTCAATTTGTGATCGACCCCCAATGTGGGGATCACCTAATCCAGTAATATATTTCAATAGCTAGGCCAAGGCTCGCATTCGTCATAATGGGGGAAATTTAGCTTTGCGTCCGACGAAATTAAAAGAGAAATGAAAATACGTTGGCCACCACCCACTCTTCGGAACGATACTTGATCATCGATGCATTCTGGCTGACTGCTTCAATCAGTATGCACCCCGCACTCAAAAGCTGGAAGACACTTAGGCGTTAGCTTTGATCCTATGGTGAACCCATGGCGGGCCAATCTCATGAGGCTTTCTGGGTAGCAGCTGCTACTAAGGTTCTATCTGCGTAAGACTCGCCAACAGTCGAGAATATATCTGGAGCCATTGTTAAACATTGTCTGGGCGAGATTGTACGCGAGTGGCCGGACTCATCTAACTTCAATCAGTAAAAGTTTTTTCTAAGATATGGGGTGGGCACATAGACAACCTATGAACAATGTCACACCAATGCCCAGGTTTTTTAACGCCAACGAGTGGTCTGGGCCAGTCGCACTTCCTTCTCTCTTTTAGGTTTGATAGACACACGTCCTGAAAGCAAATTCAACTCGTGAGACTAGGGGTATTTACCTACCATGAGACCATAGGGGTCTACATCTGCTATCGAAAGTGCCCAAACAGACAGAGCCTTTTATGTCTTGCATGATCAAGAGCCTAGGGGTTTGTTCTCTATTGTTCGAATTTCTTTAATTACCTCACAATCAGCTCATCACAGTGGCCACTATGCTCATTATTATATGTAAATTGAAGAGAAAACTTCTATTATGCATTACGATTTCCAATCGTCTTCATTTCATCCCAATCGTCTCTTCAGGTATTATTTCGCCACAACGACAAAGACGCAGCCGTTCTATTTCTTTATATGAAACCAGGAACAAAGCATCCAATACTATCTACAGAAAGATATCAAACAGGGAGGGGATATTTCCAAGAGCTCATACACGGACACCATCAACTTCTTTGCCCTCTGGAACCTTGGCCGCTTGACGTTCAGCCGTGCTCAATTGCAAACCCTGGTCATCCCACCCCTGGGTTCCTTTCTTGTACAGGGCCTTCTGAGTCTCCCGGTCAGGTGCCGGGCCTTCTTTGCCACGACGTTCGCGCGAAGAGATAGTCTCAACCAAAGTTGCGTCCTCGCCCTCAAGCTCGTGGCCTTCCACATCAGTCTTGTGGATATCAGACGAGAACTCGTAAGTACGGTATTCGGTGTTAACCCAAGCCGTTCCTTGTTTATGGTTAACCATTCACTTTCTTGGGTTGTCCAAAGAGACAACAACTCACCTTGGTACTGGCTGCTATCTTCCCAATCCTCCGTGAAATAATGCAAGAACCCACCATGAGTCACAACAACGATCTCCTTCTCAGGTCTCGCCTTCAACCACCGTCTAGCCTCGCGGGCTCGCTTTCTAATCGCGGCGTGAGTCGGGGCATACCGACCAGTCTAGTCTCATATTAACCCTCTATCCCATTGTTCGGGTAGCACCGTGACCCTCAAAGATGGATCAACAAACCTTGTTGTTCCATCCCTCATGCACCAATGTTGGGTCAACAGGCAATCCATTCTCCTCAATTTCCTTTCGCAAATCAACGGGGTCGCTACCCGTGTCGCAAGGAACGTCGCTGGTTTCTTGCACGTCGGGGAGGAGAAGCAATTTCGTGTCCTTGTGCGCTTCAAAAACAGGCCCGAAACCCTGCAATGCGGTGTAGATGGTACGACGGAGAGGAGAGGCAGTTATGAGATCGATCTTGTCATGGAAGGGGAAATTCTCGGAGAGTTTGCGGCATTGTTCATTGCCCAGGTCAGTGAGGAGGGGGTCGCGAATGACATGGTTTTCTGTGCAGAGATTGTGGAAGCCCTGGTTGATGTGTTAAAAGTGAGTTTAGCGTGTGGAAAGGGCCATCGCAGGAGTACCTGAGCATGGCGCACGCAATGAATAACGGGAGGCATTTTTGCGTCTATAGTCTATGAATGCTAAGGTCGAACCGGTCAGTTGGGAGACCGAGAATTTAAAACGTGGGGTAGCGGGGTAGCGATAAGGCGTCGGGCACAAGTAAAAGGTACTGTACGTACTCCTCTAAACGATCGCTTGCAAGAAGAAAGCTGGGTGGAATGTCAATTTATATCCACCAGACTAAAAAGCGGAAGATCAATCAGTCCACAGTTCTGAATCCAATCCCAGGCGGAGGACACACACCGTGCAGCCGAACTTGGACAATTCGTCTTTGCTTGGCTGATGACTCTCGGTCTTCACGACGGTGGGTCTCTATACTTCTATCGGTATTTAATTATATAATTATGCAGATAGAAATCTATTTGGGGAAAGAGTGACAAATTTCTAGGCAAATCAACGTGAATTGCTTGAGAGTTACGAACAGAGATTTCATCAATAGAGGTGAACGCCTTGCGATTGAGTCACTCCCGGAGGAAAGTTCTCCGATCTGTGGGATCCTGAGGCAGGACCCTTGATCACGAGGCAACTTTGGCGGGTCAGGTGTTCTGTCAATTACTAACCTCGGGGACCAGGGTCCACATCCTGCATCTATAGGAATTCTAGTAGGCATCGTTCGAAATGAGAAGAAACTAATAACATCGAAAGCGGTGACCGATGGAAAATTTCTTGCTGGGAAGCAGTCCCAATTATACTACTAGAGACGCTTTATCTCTGTGACCGCTGGTCTTCAATTATAGTAAAAGTGACATTCATCAATTCGTATCATATACCTAAGCCTATTGTATCCATTGGCGTAAAGATAGACACCCCATGCGTTCATAGCTCAATCAACAAGTGTAGTCCCCAAAAGTCCCATTGAACAAGCGAATTCGTCCAGCCAACGAGCATCGTACGCGATATACATGTTATCAATAAGCCACGTCAGCCCGGAATAAACATGTAAGGGCGGAATCGGGTTCATTATAAGTCTTCGGGCTAGAGTACCCAAGAGATGAACGGCATCCTCTGCCCCCTTTAGGAGATATCCTGGTGCGCTTGGAATGACCTCCGGCTGGTAGGTGCTGATGAGATCCTTCAATTGAGTTACAAGAGACCTCAGATTGTTCTGTGTACCCAGAATTTGGGAAGACATTACCAGTGCTCGTTGGTAGTTCTGGGTGCACTGGTGTACTTGTGCTTCATATACGTATCTCGGGCACTTCACGAGCTCCATGAAGATGCGCTCCGTGACATCCACAAATATGCTACTTATCCCAAGCTTCTGTGAGTCCTCAACCCTGATCCTCTCTCCTAGCTGCTGCCACTGGTCTTCCTCGAGAAAACACGGCTTTTGTTGGTGAAAGGCGACGGCAATCAGGAACCCGCGAAAGAAAATATAGCAAGAGCGTGCAAACCCATCGGCAAAGCTCTGTGCTCCCATCTCCTTCATTAGCGCCGCAACGCCAAGGCAATGGTTCGACCATTCATTGTGAGGTTCGGACGGCACACGCATCTCATAGATGGAGAGCAGGATACTAGTGCCAATCATTTCGGGCTTATTCGAAATTTGCTCAGAATTTAAAGCATGTTGGAGTGCTCTAAGAGCGTGTATGTATGCGTGTCGGCCTTTGTTTAGCAGTGAGGCTTCCACGTCTGTCCGGCTTTGGAATACAAGGCACACGCTGTAGGCGGAAGTATCAAGACAGACGCTTTGACCAAACTTGGAAGTAATGTAGTGTGCGAAGTTTGGGTAGTTTGTTTCACGAAATTTATTGTATGCCTGGGATATTGGAAATGCGTTATTTATGAATACCGTAAACGCGAGCTGCTGTTGTTGCTTGATTTCGCAATGCTCGTTAGTTGAAGGAGCAACAACTTGCTGTTGGACCTGCTCCATTGTAGCTATGATGCTATTGTGAGCAAATGGTGCTGTGTCACGATTATAAGACTCGATTGAAGCAACAGAAGATGTTGGGCTCCTGGATGATCGATGCCGACGCTCCAAGGCTGGTCTTTCATCTTGGAAGCGGAAAGAACGCGTGTATCCTGGACATGGGCGACGGTATTTGCGGCATTGTGAGCATTGTGGTTTGGCTTGGTCGCACTTTCCATGTCAGATATCTCATGCCCGCCGAGACTGCTTGCAATCAAGTATACACACCTTGATACGTCGCTCCCGACAGAGTGCACATGCAGTACTATGAGGAACTCCAACCATTCTCTGTTTAAACAATCGTGGATGTAGCCAGTATCGCAGTGGGAACCAACCATCAGAAGAAGCGTCTGGCTCGTGGGAATGGACTGCTCTCTCCATTTATGTCACCGTCCCAAAATGGACCCATCGTATACACTTCTGGAGTCTATACTAGTTATGACAGTAACTCGAAATGCCAATCAACCTATTTTACTCAGTGTGTATATTGGCATTTACTCAACCCTACCCAGCGTACAACACTACCCGACGGTCTGTTCCCATCGTATTGGACGAGCCCCACTGTTCATCCTGATTTTAATTCATTCCACACGACTCTGATGCGCGAATAACCACATAGAATCTGAGGCTGAAAAAAACGGCCCCCAGAGGTCCGAGTTAGGGCGTCATAGATCAATCATAGTTTCGCGCAGGGATGCATTTAAACAGCAGGCAGAGGCCAATAGCCGTACGCTCCTTGGAAGACAATTGATGGACCCTCGCGAGTGCCAAATAGGTACCATGCTAGCAACTACATATATAGTGTAGCCGCTAGAGCCCGCTCAATAATATGGTTGGTGCTTAAATGCTTGGTGATTCTATTTTAAATCTGCTACCTTGTCGATCACCCGGGTTTAGGGTTAGCGGTTAGTTTGGGGGACAAGATGAGCTCGTGTTTCCCTACGTTAGTGGGGATTTTCACGAGATATAGAAATCAAATATGGTATAGTTCGGTTTCTATCTTTGGTTGAGGATTTAGGGTCCGAGGTCGTATTCATGATTAAAGCGGCCCATTTGATCCTACACTAGAGCGATAGCAGGAAATATCCGGAGGTTTGGTGGATCTGAATAGCCATGTATCATAGTGAAACTGCAGACTTGAGGGTACAAAACTAAAGAAGTATAGATTTGCTTCTCCTCATTTCTCTGGTCTTCAGTGGTATTCTTTTGATTGGTAGATGTATACAGGCTAACAGTATTTCTACGCTAGAATATATGTTTCGTAGCTCTTGATATACACATCGTACGCATTTTTCTCCTATCCTCGGTTCACTCCATATACTTACTTCCCGCCCTCTGTGTCTTCTTAATTTTGCTTTTCTTTTCCCCCGCACTCCTTGGTTTTTTTTGTTCTTTTCTCTTGGCATATTTAATGATGTATCCGTGCCTAGGTACACAGTAAGATCGCTCAGCGTCCCCTTTTACTTCCGAGCGTTCAAGTATAACATAATGCCCTGCAACGTCGGATCTGATGTTCTTGCCTTCTAATAATAGAATCCCTCCCTTGAGAGATAACCCGAGCGAACAGTCGTTCTGTGGTCCGATGCTACCGGGTTGCGCAGACCCCCCATGTCCACCCATACGGTTCTTGAGCCCTTCATACAAGAAGTATTCCCCACAAGGCAGTTTGTTATTAATAATATTAATTGGTTTGCCGGCTTTTGCTTCTACAAATAACGTCACTCTGTATTACTGCCCTGTTCTTGGCGTTCTTTCATACACGTCTTCCACCTGGATGTTATTGACCCAGTGTCCTGTCAGATACATCTTATCTTTATGACTATCGTCTTTTTCCATTCTTTTCGTCTTAGTCGACCTACCGCTCTCATAGTATTAGGTTACTTGGTATCTTGTTGTGTAAATGTAGTGCATTTATTGCTGTCGTTGACAACGTAGCGTTGACGGCTGGTACTCTTGTTTGGACTAACGGTTTCCTTCTACTGTTGTTGTGTTACAATTACTTTGTATTCCTATATCATCTGTGCATACACTGCATATCCTTAGGATTATATCTTCGCCTCCGCAGTATTCATGGTCAATATGAAAGTTGATATCTCTTGGTTATTTGAATTTGATGGAAGCTAATATTGTATATTTAACTGTATTGGTAGACATGACAAGATAAATGCAGCAGAACAAACCCCCCTGCCCCTATTTTTAATAATCCATGGATTGTTCTAACAAGCCTCTCAGTTCAATCTTCTCCGCCTCCAGCTCCTCATTGAGGTTCGGAGCAAGCATCAGGACCCGCCTCTGTGGGATAGTTCCCTCCACCAGGGAGTCAATATCCGAGGACTTGAATCCGAGATCCTTCAGACCACGGGGCTGGTCGCCCAGCTCAGCCAAGAACTTGGCAATCGCTTCACCGAGCACTTCACCTGCGCTTTCGCGCTTGACGTTCGAGATGTCGACGCCAAAGGCTTCGGCTGCTGCCAAATGGCGGTCTGGGTTGGATGCAGCGGTGAATCGGAAGACTGCAGGCGCGGTAACAGCAACTGACACGCCGTGTGGGATGATCGGGTGCTCAACGTCGTATCCGGCATGCTTGTAGCCGGGGTTCTGACTAGAGATGGGATAGCTCATACCGTGGCAGAGATGGACACCGGCGTTACCGAAGCCAACACCGGCTAAGGTAGCAGCCAGAAGCATCTTCGACTGGGCCTCGAAGTCATCGGGGTCCTTGACAGCTCGGGGCAGATACTTGACGGTGTCGCGAAGGGCTTGCAGGGAGAAAATGTCGGAAATTGGGTTTGCGCCTTGGTACGCGGGACGATTGATGGGGTTGGTCGGGCGAGGGGTACGCTCATTGTACGGGATCGCGGTCCATGACTCCAGGGAGTGGCAGAGGACGTCTAGACCGGAGGAGGCGTGCACGGCAGACGGCATGGTGCGCGTGTTCAGGGGGTCACAGATTCCCAGGGTCGGCTTGAGGTTCCGGTGTGCAATACCGGTTTTGGCCTTCTTAGACACGAGGTCGAAAATGGCAGTTCCGGTCGTCTCTGACCCAGTGCCTGCTGTGGTTGGTACCGCTACCAAGGGCTTCAATTTCCTTTCTACTGGAAGACCCTTGCCAAGGGGCGCATTAACAAAGTCGAGGAAATCGGCCTCGGGGTAGACCGTGTAGAGGTTCATGAGCTTTGCGGTATCGATAACCGATCCACCACCTGCGCGGTCAGTAGCCATTCAAGGGATGGCCGTGGGCTACTTACCCACTGCGAGGAACGCATCAGGGTTATATGGCTTTGCGAAAGCAATTGCCTCTTTGACACTAATTCAATTAGTACATAACGAACTGGTCTACATGATCCCACTTACGAATAATCCTTAGGTTCAACCCGAACCTTATCGAACACCGTAAACTCGATTCCTTCACGGCTCAACCCTTCCACGGCTTGCTTCATAGCGTCCAACTTGGAAACATTTTGGTCCGTGACAATGCATACTCTCTTTGCCTGCATATTGGCAAAGTCCATTCCAACTTCCTTTGTGGCACCGGGGCCGAATCGGATACTGGAGGCGGCCATCTCGAAGGCGTACTCCTTCTGCCGTGAGGGGTCAACGGGTGTGGCCATGTGGCGACGGACATGATCTGCCAGAGTGGGTGTGCGGTGATGATGGTGGTGGTTAGGGTTCGAATGGCATGGACATGATGGCGGGTGAGTATATTGGACGGTACGCAAGAGGTTGAGAGCTCTGTTGGCGGCCGAAGGGGCCACACGGATAGAGGGAGCGACCATAATGCGGGGAAAGCGTTATATGGAGCTCTATATAGTAGAGAGGGCAATAAGAAGAGAAGGCAATGGCTATATAGACAGATTGACTAGAAGAATATGTAAAGAGTATAAATAGCGGTCAAGAATGAAGTTAGCCAGGAGAAGTGAAGAAGTGGGAGGTTGCAAGTTGCATGCAGGTCGGGAGGACCGCGAAATGCGGGGATCCCAAATCTGGTAATCGGACAAAAAGCCGAGGTTACTGCATATAAATACACTAAAGCCACCATTTGGAGATCCCAAAGACACCCGCTCCCATTAGAATATAATTCTAGCCAATTACAGATTACCGTAGACAGGAGAGTTTTGGAGAAAACGGCTGCTGTCCCTAGGAAAAGTCACAGCCAATTTGTAAGAACTCCCCAGCACAAAGGATATGGCTAAATGAGGAAGTACCGAGGGCCAGTATCGATCGGCATCGTCAGCACAAGCACCGCTTCCCCAATTCGGAGAATTGCAGACACCCTAGATCAAAGATATCTAACCACTAGCAGGTGGACTGTCTACCTGCATATAAGGCGTTGGAAGCTCTCGTGTCTCGGGGCTACACCTTGCCTTATTTGCCAGTTAATGAGAGCCGGACCCTCGGTATTACGCCCAAAGGGTGCTAGACTGACCCTTAAGTACGGTAGCACCCTTCAAGAGATTTGTATCTGATAATCAGATTAAAATAGAAGCAGATTCAGTATTCTGACATCTCAAATGTCAAAAATTGAAAGACTTAGCTCCCGCGAGCGTTACATCCGAGCACTACTGCAGTAATCACACCGCATAGTCCGAAACTATCTGGTTTTGCCAGTCGTACAAACTATCAAAGATATGGAGGAATGATTAGAGCAGTTGCTAGGGCTTGGACCTTGAATCATGCTTTTCTTTATCATTATTGACATTGGCCTGTCTCATAAAAATGATGCTCAGCTAAGATAGGCTAGCGAGCGATGACCGCCTGACGAGCTCCTCCTCCAATCCCGCCGCAGCCCTAATTAATATAAATGTCGCCGACAAGGAGTACGTGGCCTCAATAACCCGAAAGTGGATGTACCATCCGCAGCACAGCGAAGCGACGAGGATACGAAGTGCTCAGACCCAAGATGATGGGGGTGTTCGGGTTTAGCGGGATCCTATTCCTTAGTCTCGCTGATAATGTTTAATTAAGATGGACTCCCAAGGATTACCTCATTACTTTTCCCTCGTCCTTTTTTTGTTACCCCTCACTCAACACGGTCGAGATCGCGATACCCTACTACACCACATTCCGTCAAAATGGCTTCGGCACCTCACGCCTCATTCCAGCAGTTAGAGAAGGTCAGTTGTGGCACCACCCATACAGGTGAATTATTAGCTAATGGTTTCTAGTTGGGGGAAGGAACATATGCGACAGTTTGTTCCGCAATTGTGCACCACCGTCCGTCTCCGCAAACTGACAGAAACTACCTTAGGTGTTCAAAGGTCGCAACAACCAAACAGGGGAATTGGTTGCATTAAAAGAGATCCACCTTGACACAGAAGAAGGAACGCCCTCCACCGCCATTCGCGAGATTTCCCTGATGAAAGAGCTCCAGCACGAAAACATCCTGTCGCTGTACGATGTCGTCCACACCGAGAACAAGCTCATGTTAGTCTTCGAATACATGGACAAGGATCTTAAACGTTATATGGATACCCACGGCAATCGCGGCCAGCTCGAACCGAATCTCATCAAATCCTTTGTCTACCAGTTACTCCGAGGCGTCGCGCATTGCCACGAGAACCGGATTCTGCATCGCGATCTCAAGCCTCAGAACCTGCTAATCAACACTAAGGGCCAATTAAAATTAGCTGATTTTGGCTTAGCCAGAGCTTTCGGCATCCCGGTCAACACCTTCTCCAACGAAGTCGTCACGCTGTGGTATCGCGCGCCGGACGTGCTCCTCGGCAGCCGCAGTTACAACACCAGTATCGACATCTGGTCGATCGGTTGTATTCTAGCAGAGATGTACACAGGACGCCCGCTATTCCCAGGGACCACGAACGAAGACCAGCTACTCAAGATCTTCCGGGTGATGGGCACGCCGTCTGAGATCTCTTGGCCCGGGATTTCGAAATTCCCGGAGTACAAGCCTGATTTCCCAGTTTATGCGACGCAGGATCTGCGGCAGGTTGTTTCGCGAATCGACCACTTGGGCGTCGATTTGTTGAGACGCATGTTGCAGTTGCGGCCGGAGATGCGCATCAGTGCAGCGAGTGCATTGAAGCATTCGTGGTTCAATGATATGCCCCGGTCGACCTCGCGGAGTGCTCAATAGTAGCTACAACTTGCTTTCTTTCTTTTCTTCTCTTTTCTTTCTTTTTTCTTTTTTTTTTGGTTATCCTTTTCATTTCTAAGCTGAGTAGAACTGACGAGGACTGTAAGGGATGACGATCTCCGTTGCGCAACCACCATAACTAGCTAAGCATCATTCTGGTTTCCAATAACCCATTTAAAACCAAGCATTACCATTAAATCCAATCACCCTCATGAACCACCATCCAATACCCCTCCAAAAAAACAAAAAACAAAAAAACAAACCCCCTAAATCCACCCCTAAAAAAGGACACTACCTAACAGAGCGTCAAAACCAAATCCACCCCCGCCCTCTGATTCCCAACCCTAGACCCAGCAGGCGGCACCCCCATCTCCCAAACAATATCCGTAACCTCCCCATCCAAAACCACCCTACTACCCCTGAACGGATCCCCAAAGACATCTGACAGATCATACCAAACCCTATCCGCAACAAGGGTATACGCGAAGATAGTCTGCGGCGCAGAGGTCGAGAGCCCGTCCGGCACAGTCGTGAGCTTGATGCTCACGCCGCCGGTTTGCGGATCCTGCCGGAATGTCTCGGCGTAGAAGGCGCCCTGGGTTATGTTTTGCTGCTCGCCGACGGTCGAGGATACGGACCAGAGGTAGATGGGAAATACGCAGTTGTTGCGGACGATTGCGTGACCGAGTTGGGTGGTTTCAAGGTTTTGGTAGGAGGTTTGGTTCTGGTAACTGCTTTGGTTCTGGTAACTGCTTTGGTTCTGGTAATTGGTTTGGTTCTGGTAATTGGTTTGGTTCTGGTAATTGGTTTGGTTCTGGGGCTGGTAGACGGGGTTGGCAGGTGTGAGGGTTGGGAGGAGGAGGGCGGTTGTGATGGTGGTAAGGAGGGAGGTTGATAGGAAGTGCATGTTTTGAGATTGATGGTGTTGATTGAGATGATTTGGTTTGGAGGGGTTTTTTATTATTGAGTTGTGCTTCTCTTGGAGGGGAGAGAGGGCCTTTTTATACTATTGTTGATTGCTTGCTCTGTGTACAGTTTGTATCCATATCCTTGTATATGTCTAAATTGGTATACTCTGTGTACTGCCATTGGTTCATGGTAAGACCGGACATTCCTCAACGTCGTACCTTTGTGGAATCTCCCCGGGGTTTACCTTTGGACGGTGGTGTTGCTGCAAGGGGGGAGGTTGTGTATAGTTCTTGGGTCAGTGTACCTCAAGTACACACACTAGAAGGTCATTGACTTCGTTGCGTAAATGGAGAGTATTACAATGATCGGTGTATTTATTCGACTACATGTATGTATAGTGAGCGACAAGTCTGAGCACAGGTTACGGCAAAGGCACCATCGTATCTATATAGTATGGTAACTTAAGGTTTGACAAGGGCACGGTAATCGCTTCATACTGCTACATCCAATATGTAGCTTTCCTATAGGCAAGGAACAGGTACATATTTTGTGAGCGGGTGTAACGCAGCCGTTAACATCCTGGTGGTTTTATGTTGGGCAACCATGCAGTGCTATCTCCGTTCCACATGCATGGGGTCTACCCCAGTGGTTACTGTTGGTAGCGGCGTCGAGGCGTTCCTTGGCGAACTTTTAACGATCATCCCTTATATATGTAGGTTATAGTTTGCTATGCATCGTAGTACGAGTGTGAGCTAATCAAAAGGTTCAATATCTTGAATGGTTATAGTTTCAAGGTCACAATCATGTCTGAATTCAATATCCTGCACAGCGGATGGTATTTACATGTAGAGTCAATGGTGAGTATGTACAAAAACACAACAAATCAACGATTTACAAGGAATGTCTCGCATGATCTCCAACGAGATGCACACGGCTAGCGACGTCCGTGACACAAACCTAGGTTCGCACCACGACTGGACTTGTCACATGTCTTCAAAGCTTGACACGGAGGATTTTAAGCAACAGGAACAATAATGCTGCTGAGTGGAACGTTGCCCTTCCGAGCAACTACCTGGAAATAAGGGCTCCTCAAGTTGTTTACATCTACAGCGGTCTCGAAGCCTGTCCGTTTGGCAGATGTAATGAAGGTATGATCGGTAGACTCAGGAGAGCTAGCCGTGTAGATGGCCCAGTTGTCATACTCAGTGGCTCCATTCCAGCTCATATGGACAGTGGCAGAAGTTGAGTGCCGCTCCACCACGACGGCAGGTTTCCAGAAAGGTGTAGCCTTCCACTGGCACTTGTAGCCACGGTAGGACGCAACGGCATTGTCATCCCCAAATTGGGCAGTGAGAACCGCATTGTTGTTGGCATCAAATTCCTTTACCTTCGAAATAGAACCGTAACCTATGAAGACATGGCTTGTTTCCTCGCTCATCAGCTGGTAACTTCCCTGGCTGACACTGTGGATGACATCATCGCCATCGTTCATGGTCCGCAGCGTAGTGACCTTCCGGTTAACCAGGTCTAATGACAGGCTCAGACCAGTGGTGGGAGCAACCGTTTCCGTGGGTGTGTTGGCATTGTTAAACAGGTCCAGAACCATGCCCTCATTCGTCTGGTTGTAGACGCGCATGTCGTGCTGCCACGAGAAGACGGCACCATCGTCGATTTCAAAGTCCCCAACACCCTTCTCACCCTAAAGAAACCGTCAGTGTTGAAAGTAATTAGCATCCAAGAGCAAAAACTTACACTCAGTTGCCACATGATAGTGCCGTTCTCGGCGATGAAGTAGCCGGACCAGTAGTGACGCAGAGAGATAATCCATCCTCCATCTACAAGCTCCACCGAATTGATGTGGTACGCATCCCATGGCTTTTCTTGGGTGCCATAGTCGTCACCCAGACCTTGCTTGGACTTTTCCAGGGGGAGATCTTGTATATGTTCAAGGGCACTCCATTGATACACGATGTTGTTGGTTGCGATATCGATCTCGAAAAACATGCCATCCAGCATATAGTCATCCATTTTACCGCCAATAGAAGTCAGATCAAATTGAGTGATGTTGTAAGCGGTCACCAACAGAGTGTTGCGACTGGTTACGTGGCTCTCGTGGAGATCAATATAAGAGTCTCTAACAACGCCATCAGGGGAGACGAAGTTCCCTGGAAGGGTGACAGTGTAGATCTCCTCATAAGTGTCATCAAGAATGTGGACAGTGCCGTAGCCAAAGCCAAGCTCCATCATGTTACCAGCCCAGAAGGTGATGACATCTTTGTTATACAAGTTCTGCACCTTGAAGTTGGCCGACACCTCGGTAGGACCTTGATACACAAGGTTGCCGTCCTCATCGTAGATGAGGGCCGCAGTGCCATTCGGCTGGTTACCCCGAGGCCCAATGAAGATGTAGCCAGGGTCAGTAGTTCCAGTCTTTTTCACCTCGAGCTGAGGAGGCGTGAAGTCAGCCGTCTGTAGAGTCATATACGGCCAAGTATCTTCGGCAAGCGCCCCCATAGACAGCAGCAGGGTGCTGAAGACAGAGAGGAATCCACGGGCCATATTCCGTGATTGCGGGTACCCAATTCACAATGATAGTACGATGCTAAGCAAATCATGCATATATAGGTTATACTTCGTAGAGTACAAAGCCAAAAGAACGATAAAGGAGCGACGGGTGTCCCTCTGATTCGGACGTGACACGGTCAAAATGAGGGTATCAAAGAATGACTGACTAAGACAGAAAGAGAGGAGAGATAATTGACAGGAGGGAAGAACGCAAGGACTATTTTACACCATGATCAATATTAATAGGAAAAGAAAGTGGGAAAAATGAGGGAAAAGCCGAAGTGAAGAAGGGGTACAGCGGAAGCTACACTCAGTGGGACCCTTACCCTACCTTACTTAGACTGTGGAGGAGCGGGTCCGGGAATAAAAATTTGTACCAAAAAAGAAAAAAACAAAAAAAAAAAAAAAGGGCACGTACAATATCAACGTCAGTTCTCGTTAAAAAGGCGGAAAAGCCGACGGTATGGAGAGCTTCATTCACAAGTGGCCGTTTGGGCCGATGCTGATCGCGGCCGTCCGCCGGATGCCAATACAAATGACACGCAATAAGATGGGGAAGATGGCCACTTCAGTGAGAAGCTAACTTTAATCTGCCCACCCAGCGCCGATCCCCTGACCCTCGAAACCTATGAGCGGTGGATTCGTGACCAAAACCATGGATACAAGAGGCCCCATCATGGATACGCAAAATTAGCAGCTGTACTTTTTGTATCCTTCCTCCTGTCTCTCTCTCTCTCTCTTTTTTTGTTTTTCTTTTTCATGCTATTGTTCTTTTTCTTCTTTCACACAATTTAGGGTGATAAGGCGAAATTTACCT